>NW_017218486.1:0-11890 GCF_001704415.2 Capra hircus | reverse complement strand
TTGGGGAGGGCTTAGGGGGTGGTGGGTTGCACACTGCCAAGGGCTTCAGCAGTGAGAGCTCTGTCAGAGGGAAGGGAAGGGCAACTGCAGGGCTCCTCCAGCGGTTTCTAGGCCGCCTAGAATCAGCGCCGCACGGAGAGCACCAGGCTCCAGGGCCCCTGCTGGGTTTTCAGCCCCGCACACACGGAGGCTGATTCCTTGGGTGCCAGAAAGTGTATGACAGACGTAGGTTCGCTAGCACTCTCCTCCCCAGCAGAGACATGTGCAGGTGGTTGGGGCCTGATCCTGCGTGTCTGGGTTCCTGCCCACAGCCCCAACTCAGGGGAAGCAGCCCCTGAGGCAAGACCTGCTGGAGGAGCCTGCGCGCCCGCTGATAGGCGAGTGCACAGCCAGCAGGGAGCGAGCCTCCTCGGGGAAGAGGAGGCAGCCCAGCCCGTCAAGTTGAAAGCCCTGCTTGCACGGAGCTAAGTGGGCCTCCAGTACGGCAGAGCTCTAGCTCTGCTCAGAGCCCCGATCTGGCAGAGTTTCTGGCGCGAGGCTGCTCTGCCGGGGGCTCGCCTTGCCCAGACTTGCCTTGCTTTTAGGCTGCCTCTCCAGGAAGGAGCAGGCGCAGGAGCCTGGGAGTCGCCACTGGCGCCTTTCTTGCCTCAGCTCCAATCCTGCCTTGCCTTTGCACTTAGGTCCCAGTCCTCTTAGGGAGGGCTTAGGGGTGGTGGGTTGCACACTGCCAAGGGCTTCAGCAGTGAGAGCTCTGTCAGAGGGAAGGGAAGGGCAACTGCAGGGCTCCTCCAGCGGTTGCTTGGCCGCCTAGATTCAGCGCCGCACGGAGAGCACCAGGCTCCCAGGGCCCCTGGCTGGGGTTTTCAGCCCCGCACACACGGAGGCTGATTCCTTGGGTGCCCAGAAAGTGTATGACAGACGTAGGTTCCCTAGCACTCTCCTCCCCAGCAGAGACATGTGCAGGTGTTTGGGGCCTGATCCTGCGTGTCTGGGTTCCTGCCCACAGCCCCAACTCAGGGGAAGCAGCCCCTGAGGCAAGACCTGCTGGAGGAGCCCTGCGCCCCCGCCTGATAGGCGAGTGCACAGCCAGCAGGGAAGCGAGCCTCCTCGGGGGAAGAGGAGGCAGCCCAGCCCCGTCAAGTTGAAAGCCCTGCTTGCACGGAGCTAAGTGCGCCTCCAGTACGGCAGAGCTCTAGCTCTGCTCAGAGCCCCGATCTGGCAGAGTTCCTGGCGCGAGGCTGCTCTGCCGGGGCTAGCCTTGCCCAGACTTGCCTTGCTTTTAGGCTGCCTCTCCAGGAAGGAGCAGGCAGCAGGAGCCTGGGAGTCGCCACTGGCGCCTTTCTTGCCTCAGCTCCAATCCTGCCTTGCCTTTGCACTTAGGTCCCAGTCCTCCTTAAGGAGAGCTTAGGGGCTGGTGGGTTGCACACTGCCAAGGGCTCCAGCAGTGAGAATTCTGTCAGAGGGAAGGGAAGGGCAACTGCAGGGCTCCTCCAGCGGTTGCTTGGCCGCCCAGATTCAGCGCCACACGGAGAGCACCAGGCTCCCAGGGCCCCTGGCTGGGGTTTTCAGCCCCGCACACACGGAGGCTGATTCCTTGGGTGCCCAGAAAGTGTATGACAGACGTAGGTTCCCTAGCACTCTCCTCCCCAGCAGAGACATGTGCAGGTGTTTGGGGCCTGATCCTGCGTGTCTGGGTTCCTGCCCACAGCCCCAACTCAGGGGAAGCAGCCCCTGAGGCAAGACCTGCTGGAGGAGCCCTGCGCCCCCGCCTGATAGGCGAGTGCACAGCCAGCAGGGAAGCGAGCCTCCTCGGGGAAGAGGAGGCAGCAAGTCCCCGTCAAGCTGAAATCCCTGCTTACACGAAGCTAAGTGCGACTCCAGTACGGCAGATCTCTAGCTCTGTTCAGAGGCCCGATCTGGCAGAGTTCCTGGCACCAAGATGCTCTGCCATAGGCGAGCCTTGCGCAGACTTGCCTTGCTTTAAGGCTCCCTCCCCAGGAAGGAGCAGGCTGTGTGAGGCTCGGAAACGCCACTGGCGCCTTCCTGGCTTCAGCTCTACCCCTGCCTTGCCTTTGCACTTAGGTCCAAGCGTCCTTGAGGAGGGCTTAGGGCTGGTGGGTTGCACACTGCCAAGGGCTCCAGCAGTGAAAGCTCTGTCAGAGGGAAGCGAAGGGCAACAGCAGGGCTCCTTCAGCGGTTCCTTGGCCGCCCAGACAAAGCTCCGCACGGAGAGCACCAGGTTCCAAGGGCCCCTGGCTGGGTTTTGCATCCCCACACTCCCAGAGGCTGACTCCGTGGGTGCCTAGAAAGTGTGTGAGAGACGTAGGTTCCCTAGCACTCTCCTCCCCAGCAGAGACATGTGCAGGTGGTTGGGGCCTTATCCTGCGTGTCTGGGTTCCCGCCCACAGCCTCAACTCAGGGGAAGCAGCCCCTGAGGCAAGACCTGCTGGAGGAGCCCTGCGCGCCCGCCTGATAGGCGAGAGCACAGCCAGCAGTGTAGCGAGCCTCCTCGGGAGAAGAGGAGGCAGCCGAGCCCAGTCAAGAGGAAAGCCCTGCTTGCACGGAGCTAAGTGGGCCTCCAGTACGGCAGAGCTCTAGCTCTGCTCAGAGCCCCGATCTGGCAGAGTTTCTGGCGCGAGGCTGCTCGGCCGGGGCTCGCCTTGCCCAGACTTGCCTTGCTTTTAGGCTCCCTCCCCAGGAAGGAGCTGTCTGAGCGAGCCTGGGAGACGCCACTGGTGCCTTCCTTGCCTCAGCTCCAATCCTGCCTTGCCTTTGCACATAGGTGCCAGGCGTCGTTGGGGAGGGCTTAGGGGGTGGTGGGTTGCACACTGCCAAGGGCTTCAGCAGTGAGAGCTCTGTCAGAGGGAAGGGAAGGGCAACTGCAGGGCTCCTCCAGCGGTTTCTAGGCCGCCTAGAATCAGCGCCGCACCGAGAGCACCAGGCTCCCAGGGCCCCTGGCTGGGGTTTTCAGCCCCGCACACACGGAGGCTGATTCCTTGGGTGCCCAGAAAGTGTATGACAGACGTAGGTTCCCTAGCACTCTCCTCCCCAGCAGAGACATGTGCAGGTGTTTGGGGCCTGATCCTGCGTGTCTGGGTTCCTGCCCACAGCCCCAACTCAGGGGAAGCAGCCCCTGAGGCAAGACCTGCTGGAGGAGCCCTGCGCCCCCGCCTGATAGGCGAGTGCACAGCCAGCAGGGAAGCGAGCCTCCTCGGGGAAGAGGAGGCAGCCCAGCCCCGTCAAGTTGAAAGCCCTGCTTGCACGGAGCTAAGTGCGCCTCCAGTACGGCAGAGCTCTAGCTCTGCTCAGAGCCCCGATCTGGCAGAGTTCCTGGCGCGAGGCTGCTCTGCCGGGGGCTAGCCTTGCCCAGACTTGCCTTGCTTTTAGGCTGCCTCTCCAGGAAGGAGCAGGCAGCAGGAGCCTGGGAGTCGCCACTGGCGCCTTTCTTGCCTCAGCTCCAATCCTGCCTTGCCTTTGCACTTAGGTCCCAGTCCTCCTTAAGGAGAGCTTAGGGGCTGGTGGGTTGCACACTGCCAAGGGCTCCAGCAGTGAGAATTCTGTCAGAGGGAAGGGAAGGGCAACTGCAGGGCTCCTCCAGCGGTTGCTTGGCCGCCCAGATTCAGCGCCACACGGAGAGCACCAGGCTCCCAGGGCCCCTGGCTGGGGTTTTCAGCCCCGCACACACGGAGGCTGATTCCTTGGGTGCCCAGAAAGTGTATGACAGACGTAGGTTCCCTAGCACTCTCCTCCCCAGCAGAGACATGTGCAGGTGTTTGGGGCCTGATCCTGCGTGTCTGGGTTCCTGCCCACAGCCCCAACTCAGGGGAAGCAGCCCCTGAGGCAAGACCTGCTGGAGGAGCCCTGCGCCCCCGCCTGATAGGCGAGTGCACAGCCAGCAGGGAAGCGAGCCTCCTCGGGGAAGAGGAGGCAGCAAGTCCCCGTCAAGCTGAAATCCCTGCTTACACGAAGCTAAGTGCGACTCCAGTACGGCAGATCTCTAGCTCTGTTCAGAGGCCCGATCTGGCAGAGTTCCTGGCACCAAGATGCTCTGCATAGGCGAGCCTTGCGCAGACTTGCCTTGCTTTAAGGCTCCCTCCCCAGGAAGGAGCAGGCTGTGTGAGGCTCGGAAACGCCACTGGCGCCTTCCTGGCTTCAGCTCTACCCCTGCCTTGCCTTTGCACTTAGGTCCCAAGCGTCCTTGAGGAGGGCTTAGGGGCTGGTGGGTTGCACACTGCCAAGGGCTCCAGCAGTGAAAGCTCTGTCAGAGGGAAGCGAAGGGCAACAGCAGGGCTCCTTCAGCGGTTCCTTGGCCGCCCAGACAAAGCTCCGCACGGAGAGCACCAGGTTCCAAGGGCCCCTGGCTGGGTTTTGCATCCCCACACTCCCAGAGGCTGACTCCGTGGGTGCCTAGAAAGTGTGTGAGAGACGTAGGTTCCCTAGCACTCTCCTCCCCAGCAGAGACATGTGCAGGTGGTTGGGGCCTTATCCTGCGTGTCTGGGTTCCCGCCCACAGCCCAACTCAGGGGAAGCAGCCCCTGAGGCAAGACCTGCTGGAGGAGCCCTGCGCGCCCGCCTGATAGGCGAGAGCACAGCCAGCAGTGTAGCGAGCCTCCTCGGGAGAAGAGGAGGCAGCCGAGCCCAGTCAAGAGGAAAGCCCTGCTTGCACGGAGCTAAGTGGGCCTCCAGTACGGCAGAGCTCTAGCTCTGCTCAGAGCCCCGATCTGGCAGAGTTCTGGCGCGAGGCTGCTCGCCGGGGCTAGCCTTGCCCAGACTTGCCTTGCTTTTAGGCTGCCTCCCAGGAAGGAGCAGGCAGAGGAGCCTGGGAGACGCCACTGGGCCTTTCTTGCCTCAGCTCCAATCCTGCCTTGCCTTTGCACTTAGGTCCAGCGTCCTTGGGAGGCTTAGGGGTGGTGGGTTGCACACTGCCAAGGGCTTCAGCAGTGAGAGCTCTGTCAGAGGGAAGGGAAGGGCAACTGCAGGGCTCCTCCAGCGGTTTCTAGGCCGCCAGAATCAGCGCCGCACGAGAGCACCAGGCTCCCAGGGCCCCTGGCTGGGGTTTTCAGCCCCGCACACACGGAGGCTGATTCCTTGGGTGCCCAGAAAGTGTATGACAGACGTAGGTTCCCTAGCACTCTCCTCCCCAGCAGAGACATGTGCAGGTGTTTGGGGCCTGATCCTGCGTGTCTGGGTTCCTGCCCACAGCCCCAACTCAGGGGAAGCAGCCCCTGAGGCAAGACCTGCTGGAGGAGCCCTGCGCCCCCGCCTGATAGGCGAGTGCACAGCCAGCAGGGAAGCGAGCCTCCTCGGGGAAGAGGAGGCAGCAAGTCCCCGTCAAGCTGAAATCCCTGCTTACACGAAGCTAAGTGCGACTCCAGTACGGCAGATCTCTAGCTCTGTTCAGAGGCCCGATCTGGCAGAGTTCCTGGCACCAAGATGCTCTGCCATAGGCGAGCCTTGCGCAGACTTGCCTTGCTTTAAGGCTCCCTCCCCAGGAAGGAGCAGGCTGTGTGAGGCTCGGAAACGCCACTGGCGCCTTCCTGGCTTCAGCTCTACCCCTGCCTTGCCTTTGCACTTAGGTCCCAAGCGTCCTTGAGGAGGGCTTAGGGGCTGGTGGGTTGCACACTGCCAAGGGCTCCAGCAGTGAAAGCTCTGTCAGAGGGAAGCGAAGGGCAACAGCAGGGCTCCTTCAGCGGTTCTTGGCCGCCCAGACAAAGCTCCGCACGGAGAGCACCAGGTTCCAAGGGCCCCTGGCTGGGTTTTGCATCCCCACACTCCCAGAGGCTGACTCCGTGGGTGCCTAGAAAGTGTGTGAGAGACGTAGGTTCCCTAGCACTCTCCTCCCCAGCAGAGACATGTGCAGGTGGTTGGGGCCTTATCCTGCGTGTCTGGGTTCCGCCCACAGCCTCAACTCAGGGGAAGCAGCCCCTGAGGCAAGACCTGCTGGAGGAGCCCTGCGCGCCCGCCTGATAGGCGAGAGCACAGCCAGCAGTGTAGCGAGCCTCCTCGGGAGAAGAGGAGGCAGCCGAGCCCAGTCAAGGAAAGCCCTGCTTGCACGGAGCTAAGTGGCCTCCAGTACGGCAGAGCTCTAGCTCTGCTCAGAGCCCCGATCTGGCAGAGTTCTGGCGCGAGGCTGCTCTGCCGGGGCTAGCCTTGCCCAGACTTGCCTTGCTTTTAGGCTGCCTCTCCAGGAAGGAGCAGGCAGCGAGCCTGGGAGTCGCCACTGGCGCCTTTCTTGCCTCAGCTCCAATCCTGCCTTGCCTTTGCACTTAGGTCCCAGTCCTCCTTAAGGAGAGCTTAGGGGCTGGTGGGTTGCACACTGCCAAGGGCTCCAGCAGTGAGAATTCTGTCAGAGGGAAGGGAAGGGCAACTGCAGGGCTCCTCCAGCGGTTGCTTGGCCGCCCAGATTCAGCGCCACACGGAGAGCACCAGGCTCCCAGGCCCCTGGCTGGGGTTTTCAGCCCCGCACACACGGAGGCTGATTCCTTGGGTGCCCAGAAAGTGTATGACAGACGTAGGTTCCCTAGCACTCTCCTCCCCAGCAGAGACATGTGCAGGTGTTTGGGGCCTGATCCTGCGTGTCTGGGTTCCTGCCCACAGCCCCAACTCAGGGGAAGCAGCCCCTGAGGCAAGACCTGCTGGAGGAGCCCTGCGCCCCCGCCTGATAGGCGAGTGCACAGCCAGCAGGGAAGCGAGCCTCCTCGGGGAAGAGGAGGCAGCAAGTCCCCGTCAAGCTGAAATCCCTGCTTACACGAAGCTAAGTGCGACTCCAGTACGGCAGATCTCTAGCTCTGTTCAGAGGCCCGATCTGGCAGAGTTCCTGGCACCAAGATGCTCTGCCATAGGCGAGCCTTGCGCAGACTTGCCTTGCTTTAAGGCTCCCTCCCCAGGAAGGAGCAGGCTGTGTGAGGCTCGGAAACGCCACTGGCGCCTTCCTGGCTTCAGCTCTACCCTGCCTTGCCTTTGCACTTAGGTCCCAAGCGTCCTTGAGGAGGGCTTAGGGGCTGGTGGGTTGCACACTGCCAAGGGCTCCAGCAGTGAAAGCTCTGTCAGAGGGAAGCGAAGGGCAACAGCAGGGCTCCTTCAGCGGTTCCTTGGCCGCCCAGACAAAGCTCCGCACGGAGAGCACCAGGTTCCAAGGGCCCCTGGCTGGGTTTTGCATCCCCACACTCCCAGAGGCTGACTCCGTGGGTGCCTAGAAAGTGTGTGAGAGACGTAGGTTCCCTAGCACTCTCCTCCCCAGCAGAGACATGTGCAGGTGGTTGGGGCCTTATCCTGCGTGTCTGGGTTCCCGCCCACAGCCTCAACTCAGGGGAAGCAGCCCCTGAGGCAAGACCTGCTGGAGGAGCCCTGCGCGCCCGCCTGATAGGCGAGAGCACAGCCAGCAGTGTAGCGAGCCTCCTCGGGAGAAGAGGAGGCAGCCGAGCCCAGTCAAGAGGAAAGCCCTGCTTGCACGGAGCTAAGTGGGCCTCCAGTACGGCAGAGCTCTAGCTCTGCTCAGAGCCCCGATCTGGCAGAGTTTCTGGCGCGAGGCTGCTCGGCCGGGGGCTCGCCTTGCCCAGACTTGCCTTGCTTTTAGGCTCCCTCCCCAGGAAGGAGCTGTCTGAGCGAGCCTGGGAGACGCCACTGGTGCCTTCCTTGCCTCAGCTCCAATCCTGCCTTGCCTTTGCACATAGGTGCCAGGCGTCGTTGGGGAGGGCTTAGGGGTGGTGGGTTGCACACTGCCAAGGGCTTCAGCAGTGAGAGCTCTGTCAGAGGGAAGGGAAGGGCAACTGCAGGGCTCCTCCAGCGGTTTCTAGGCCGCCTAGAATCAGCGCCGCACCGAGAGCACCAGGCTCCCAGGGCCCCTGGCTGGGGTTTTCAGCCCCGCACACACGGAGGCTGATTCCTTGGGTGCCCAGAAAGTGTATGACAGACGTAGGTTCCCTAGCACTCTCCTCCCCAGCAGAGACATGTGCAGGTGGTTGGGGCCTGATCCTGCGTGTCTGGGTTCCTGCCCACAGCCCCAACTCAGGGGAAGCAGCCCCTGAGGCAAGACCTGCTGGAGGAGCCCTGCGCCCCGCCTGATAGGCGAGTGCACAGCCAGCAGGGAAGCGAGCCTCCTCGGGGAAGAGGAGGCAGCCCAGCCCCGTCAAGTTGAAAGCCCTGCTTGCACGGAGCTAAGTGCGCCTCCAGTACGGCAGAGCTCTAGCTCTGCTCAGAGCCCCGATCTGGCAGAGTTCCTGGCGCGAGGCTGCTCTGCCGGGGGCTAGCCTTGCCCAGACTTGCCTTGCTTTTAGGCTGCCTCTCCAGGAAGGAGCAGGCAGCAGGAGCCTGGGAGTCGCCACTGGCGCCTTTCTTGCCTCAGCTCCAATCCTGCCTTGCCTTTGCACTTAGGTCCCAGTCCTCCTTAAGGAGAGCTTAGGGGCTGGTGGGTTGCACACTGCCAAGGGCTCCAGCAGTGAGAATTCTGTCAGAGGGAAGGGAAGGGCAACTGCAGGGCTCCTCCAGCGGTTGCTTGGCCGCCCAGATTCAGCGCCACACGGAGAGCACCAGGCTCCCAGGCCCCTGGCTGGGGTTTTCAGCCCCGCACACACGGAGGCTGATTCCTTGGGTGCCCAGAAAGTGTATGACAGACGTAGGTTCCCTAGCACTCTCCTCCCCAGCAGAGACATGTGCAGGTGTTTGGGGCCTGATCCTGCGTGTCTGGGTTCCTGCCCACAGCCCCAACTCAGGGGAAGCAGCCCCTGAGGCAAGACCTGCTGGAGGAGCCCTGCGCCCCCGCCTGATAGGCGAGTGCACAGCCAGCAGGGAAGCGAGCCTCCTCGGGGAAGAGGAGGCAGCAAGTCCCCGTCAAGCTGAAATCCCTGCTTCACGAAGCTAAGTGCGACTCCAGTACGGCAGATCTCTAGCTCTGTTCAGAGGCCCGATCTGGCAGAGTTCCTGGCACCAAGATGCTCTGCCATAGGCGAGCCTTGCGCAGACTTGCCTTGCTTTAAGGCTCCCTCCCCAGGAAGGAGCAGGCTGTGTGAGGCTCGGAAACGCCACTGGCGCCTTCCTGGCTTCAGCTCTACCCCTGCCTTGCCTTTGCACTTAGGTCCCAAGCGTCCTTGAGGAGGGCTTAGGGGCTGGTGGGTTGCACACTGCCAAGGGCTCCAGCAGTGAAAGCTCTGTCAGAGGGAAGCGAAGGGCAACAGCAGGGCTCCTTCAGCGGTTCCTTGGCCGCCCAGACAAAGCTCCGCACGGAGAGCACCAGGTTCCAAGGGCCCCTGGCTGGGTTTTGCATCCCCACACTCCAGAGGCTGACTCCGTGGGTGCCTAGAAAGTGTGTGAGAGACGTAGGTTCCCTAGCACTCTCCTCCCCAGCAGAGACATGTGCAGGTGGTTGGGGCCTGATCCTGCGTGTCTGGGTTCCCGCCACAGCCCCAACTCAGGGGAAGCAGCCCCTGAGGCAAGACCTGCTGGAGGAGCCCTGCGCGCCCGCCTGATAGGCGAGAGCACAGCCAGCAGTGTAGCGAGCCTCCTCGGGAGAAGAGGAGGCAGCCGAGCCCAGTCAAGAGAAAGCCCTGCTTGCACGGAGCTAAGTGCGCCTCCAGTACGGCAGAGCTCTAGCTCTGCTCAGAGCCCCGATCTGGCAGAGTTCTGGCGCGAGGCTGCTCGGCCGGGGGCTAGCCTTGCCAGACTTGCCTTGCTTTAGGCTCCCTCCCAGGAAGGAGCGGCTGAGCGAGCCTGGAGACGCCACTGGTGCCTTCTTGCCTCAGCTCCAATCCTGCCTTGCCTTTGCACTAGGTGCCAGGCGTCTTGGGAGGCTTAGGGGTGGTGGGTTGCACACTGCCAAGGGCTCAGCAGTGAGAGCTCTGTCAGAGGGAAGGGAAGGGCAACTGCAGGGCTCCTCCAGCGGTTCTAGGCCGCCAGATCAGCGCCGCACGAGAGCACCAGGCTCCAGGCCCCTGGCTGGGGTTTTCAGCCCCGCACACACGGAGGCTGATTCCTTGGGTGCCCAGAAAGTGTATGACAGACGTAGGTTCCCTAGCACTCTCCTCCCCAGCAGAGACATGTGCAGGTGTTTGGGGCCTGATCCTGGCGTGTCTGGGTTCCTGCCCACAGCCCCAACTCAGGGGAAGCAGCCCCTGAGGCAAGACCTGCTGGAGGAGCCCTGCGCCCCCGCCGATAGGCGAGTGCACAGCCAGCAGGGAAGCGAGCCTCCTCGGGGAAGAGGAGGCAGCAAGTCCCCGTCAAGCTGAAATCCCCTGCTTACACGAAGCTAAGTGCGACTCCAGTACGGCAGATCTCTAGCTCTGTTCAGAGGCCCGATCTGGCAGAGTTCCTGGCACCAAGATGCTCTGCCATAGGCGAGCCTTGCCGCAGACTTGCCTTGCTTTAAGGCTCCCTCCCCAGGAAAGGAGCAGGCTGTGTGAGGCTCGGAAACGCCACTGGCGCCTTCCTGGCTTCAGCTCTACCCCTGCCTTGCCTTTTGCACTTAGGTCCCAAGCGTCCTTGAGGAGGGCTTAGGGCTGGTGGGTTGCACACTGCCAAGGGCTCCAGCAGTGAAAGCTCTGTCAGAGGAAGCGAAGGGCAACAGCAGGGCTCCTTCAGCGGTTCCTTGGCCGCCCAGACAAAGCTCCGCACGGAGAGCACCAGGTTCCAAGGGCCCCTGGCTGGGTTTTGCATCCCACACTCCAGAGGCTGACTCCGTGGTGCCTAGAAAGTGTGTGAGAGACGTAGGTTCCCTAGCACTCTCCTCCCAGCAGAGACATGTGCAGGTGGTTGGGGCCTGATCCTGCGTGTCTGGGTTCCCGCCACAGCCTCAACTCAGGGGAAGCAGCCCCTGAGGCAAGACCTGCTGGAGGAGCCCTGCGCGCCGCCTGATAGGCGAGAGCACAGCCAGCAGTGTAGCGAGCCTCCTCGGGAGAAGAGGAGGCAGCCGAGCCCAGTCAAGAGGAAAGCCCTGCTTGCAGCGGAGCTAAGTGGGCCTCCAGTACGGCAGAGCTCTAGCTCTGCTCAGAGCCCCGATCTGGCAGAGTTTCTGGCGCGAGTGCTGCGGCCGGGGGGCTCGCCTTGCCAGACTGCCTTGCTTTTAGGCTCCCCTCCCCAGGAAGGAGCTGTCTGAGCGAGCCCTGGGAGACGCCACTGGTGCCTTCCTTGCCTCAGCTCCAATCTGCCTTGCCTTTGCACATAGGTGCCAGGCGTCGTTGGGGAGGCTTAGGGGGTGGTGGGTTGCACACTGCCAAGGGCTTCAGCAGTGAGAGCTCTGTCAGAGGGAAGGGAAGGGCAACTGCAGGGCTCTTCCTCTTGACTGGGCTGCGCTGCCTTCTCTTCCGAGGAGGCTCGCTACACTGCTGGCTGTGCTGCTCGCCTATCAGGCGGGCCGCAGCGGTCCCTCAGCAGGTCTTGCTCCGGCTGCTTTCGCCTGAGTTGAGGCTGTGGGGCGGGAAGCCCGACATCGCAGGATAGGCGCCCACACCTGCAAGATGTCTCTGGCTGGGGAGGAGAGTGCTAGGGAACGTACGTCTGCTCACACTAGCTTTCTATGGGCTACGCCACTGGCGAGTCAGCCTCTGGGATGTGGGATGTTAAAGACCAGCGCAGGGGCCCCTTGAACCTGGTGCGCGCTGCTCCGTGGGCGGAGGCTTTGTCTGGGCGCCAGGAACCGTGAAAGGAGCCTGCTGTTGGCCCTTCGGCTTCTCTGAATAGAAGCTTTCACTTGCTGGAGCACTTGGCAGATGGTGGCCAAGCCCACCAGCCCCGTAAGGCCCCTCCTGAAAGGAGAGCTTGGGACCTAACGTGCAAAGCAGGCAGGGGGTAAGCTGAAGCCACGGAAGGCGCGCAGTCGAGCGTTTATCGGCGAGGGCACTGTCAGCATCAGGCCTGCTCCCTTCCGCTGGGGACGGAGAGCCTTAAAGCAAAGGGCAAA
>NW_017218485.1:0-11890 GCF_001704415.2 Capra hircus | reverse complement strand
CAGGTGCTCTGGACCTAAGACGGGGACCTCAGGGACCCGTTCTGGTGGCCTCAGGAAAGGCCAGTCCCCATGAAAGTTGCCCTGGGGCCTCTCGGATTCCATCCGTCGATGCCGGGCCTAAGACCTTGTGTGGAGTCGGAGCCGGAACCTGAGGATTCCTCTCCAGTGCTGACGTGGATCTTGGGGTACTTGTGGAGTCCCCAGGGGAGTCAGTCCTCGTCTCGAGTGGTGGGCATCCACGTGCGCTTGCTCCCGAGCTGTAACAGCAGTGTCATGCTTCTTTAGCGTGGATCAAGGGATCTGTGGCTTTCCCTCGAGTCTTTCCCTCGAGAATTTCCCACGAGGCTTTCCCAGAGGCTTTCCACAGGGCTGTCCAACGTGTCACTGTAGTGTGAGTCGACCCTTGGCTTGAAAGTTGAGGCAGTGCTGGAAAAACAGGTTTCCCTGGAATGGACGGAGACATCTGGGGGACTCTGGGAATGGTGGCACGAACCTGGAGTTCCTCTGGCCTTTACTGTGGAGAGGGCCTCCTCTTGAGATGCGACGGAACGTCGGGAATTCTTTCCCTGACCACGCAGGGAAAGTGTCCCTCCTCTCCAGCTATGAGGCGGTAACGGGGCTCCTCTGGATGTGGGCGGGAACTCGTTCTTCCTCTCGAGTGGAGACGGGTATGTCGAGGCACTTTTTGAGTAGCAGCAAGGGTGTGACGGACCCTTTGGAAGTTCCAGAGGTTAGTTGTGATTAGCCTCCAGACGCCTCATTGGAAATGGCCTCATCTTGCCTGGAAGGAGAACCTCCTGGATGTTCTCGAGTTGGGGCAGGTGCTCTCGTCATACGACGGGGACTCAGGGACCCGCTCTGGTGGACTCAGGAAAGGCCAGTCCACATGAATGTTGCTCGGGTGTCTCTCGGAATTTCTCTCCCGTAGATGCTGGAGCCCAAAACCTTGTGTTGAGTCGGTGCCGGAAACTGAGGATTCCTCTCCTGTGCTGACATGGATCTTGGGGTACTTCTGGAGTCTCCCCAGGTGAGTCAGTCTCGTCTCGATGTGGGGCATGCACGTGCACTTTCCTCCGAGCTGTAGCAGCAGTGTCACGCTTCCTTTAGCGTGGATTAAGGGATCTGTGGCTTTCCCTCGAGGCTTTCCCAAGAGGCTTTCCCACGAGGCCTTTCCCACAGGGCTGCCCACGTGCCACTGTAGTGTGAGTCTACCCTCGGCTTGAAAGTTGAGGCAGTGCTGGGAAAACAGTTTTCTCTGGAATGGACGGAGATATCTGGGGGACTCTCGAAATGGTGACACAACCCTGGAGTTCCTCTCGCCTTACCTGTGGAGAGCGCCTCCACTTGAGATGCGACGGGAAAGCCGGGAATTCTTTCACAACTACGCGGGGAAGGATTCCTCCTCTCGAGCTATGAGGCGGAAACGGGGCTCTTCTGGATCTGGGTTGGACTCTCGTGCTTCCTCTGGATTGGAGACGGGTATGTCAGGGAACTTCTTGAGTTGCAGCAAAGGTGTGAAGGACCCTTTGGAAGTTCCAGAGGTTATGTGTGATTAACCTTGAGACGCCACAGCGGAAATCGGGCCTCATCTCGCCTGGAGGGGAGAACCTCTTTGATTTTCTCGGAGTTACCCCAGGTGCTCTCGACTTACGCCGGGGACCTCAGGGACCCGCTCTGGTGGCCTCAGGAAAGGCCAGTCCCCATGCAAGTTGCTCAGGTGCCCCTCGGATTCCTCTCCCGTCGATGCCGGGGCCTAAGGCCTTGTGGGGAGTCGGTGCCGGAACCTGAGGATTCCTCTCCAGTGCTTACAAGGATCTTGAGGTACTTCTGGAGTATCCCCAGGGGAGTCAGTCCTCGTCTCGAGTGGGGGCATGCACGTGCGCTTTCCTCCCGAGCTGTAGCATCAGTGTCACGCTTTCCTTCGAGTGGATCATGGAATCTGTGGCGTTCCATCGAGGCTTTCCTCGAGGGTTTCCCACAGGGCTGTCCCACGTGCTCCGTGGTGTGAGTTGATCCTCGGCTTGAAAGTCGAGGCAGTGCAGGGAAAACAGGTTTCCCTGGAATGGACTGAGACATTTGGGGGACTCTGGGAATGGTGGCATGACCCTGGAGTTCCTCTCGCCTTTCCTGTGGAGAGCGCCTCCTCTTGAGATGAGACGGGAACGCCGGCAATTCTTTCCCGAACACGCAGGGAAAGGATCCCTCCTCTCGAGCTAGGAGGCGGAAACGGGGCTCCTCTGGATGTGGGCGGGACTCTCGTGCTTCCTCTCGAGTGAAGACGGGTATGTCCAGGAACTTCTTGAGTTGCAGCGAGGGTGTGAAGGACCCTTTGGAAGTTCCAGAGGTTATGTGTGATTAACCTTGAGACGCCACAGCGGAAATGGGCCTCATCTCGCCTGGAGGGGAGAACCTCCTGGATTTTCTCGAGTTGCGGCAGGTGCTGTCGACTTACGACGGGGACTTCAGGGACCCGATCTGGTGGCCTCAGGAAAGGCCAGTCCCCATGCGAGTTGCTCGGGGGCCTCTTGGGTTTCCTCTCCCGTCGATGCCGGGGCCTAAGACCTTGTGTGGAGTCGGTGCCGGAACGTGAGGATTCCTCTCCAGTGCTGACATGGATCATGGGGTACTTCTGGAGTCTCCCCGGGTTAGTCAGTCCTAGTCTCGAGTGGGGGCATGCACGTTCAATTTCCTCCCGATCTGTGGAAGCAGTGTCACACTTCCGATAGCGTGTATCAAGGGATCTGCAGCTTTCCCTCGAGGCTTTCCAATGAGGCTTTCCCTCGAGGATTTTCCTCAGGGCTGTCCCACGTGCCACCGTGGTGTGAGTCGATCCTCGGCTTGAAAGTCGAGGCAGTGGAGGGAAAACAGGTTTCCCTGGAATTGACAGAGATATCTGGGGGACTCTGGGAATGGTGGAACGACCCTGGAGTTTCTCTCGCCTTTCCTGTGGAGAGGGCCTCCTCTTGAGATGCGACTGGAACGCCGGGAATGCTTTACAGACCACGCAGGTAAAGGATCCCTCCTCTCGAGCTATGAGGTGGAAACGGTGCTCCTCTGAAAGTGGGCGGGAAGATCTTGATACTCTCGAGTGGAGCGGGTATGTCGGAGAACTTCTTGAGTTGCAGCAAGGGTGTGAAGGACCTTTGGAAGTTCCAGAGGTTAGGTGTGATTAGCCTCCAGACGCCTCAGCGCAAATGGGCCTCATCTCGCCTTTAAGGACGCCAAGATCCATGTCAGCACTGGAGAGGAATCCTCAGGTTCCGGCACCGACTCCACACAAGGTCTTAGGCCCCGGCATCGACGGGAGAGGAATCCCGAGAGGCCCCCGAGAAACTCGCATGGGGAATCGCCTTTCCTGAGGCCACCAGAGCGGGTCCCTCAGGTCCCCGTCGTAAGTCGAGATCACCTGTCCCAACTCAAAAAAATCCAGGAGGTTCTCCCCTCCAGGCGAGATGAGGCCCATTTCCGCTGAGGCGTCTCGTGGCTAATCACACCTAAACCTCTGGAACTTCCAAAGGGTTCTTCACACCCTTGCTGCAACTCAAGAAGTTCCCCGACATACCCGTCTCCACTCGAGAGGAAGCACGAGAGTCCCGCCCACATCCAGAGGAGCCCCGTTTCCGCCTCACAGCTAGAGAGGAGGTATCCTTTCCCTGCGTGGTCCGGAAAGAATTCCCAGGTCTTCCCGTCACAACTCAAGAGGAGGCGCTTTCAACAGGAAAGGTGAGAGGAACTCCAGGGTCGTGCCACCATTCCCAGAGTACCCCAGATATCTCAGTCCATTCCAGGGAAACCTGTTTTCCCTGCACTGCCTCGACTTTCAAGCCGAGGATCGACTCACAGCACGGTGGCACGTGGGACAGCCCTGTGGGAAAGCCTCGTGAGAAAGCCTCATGGGAAAGCCTCGAGGGAAAGCCACTGATCCCTTGATCCACTCGACGGGAAGAATGACACTGCTGCTACAGCTCGGGAGGAAAGCGCTCTTCAATGCCCCCACTCGAATGAGGACTGACTCCCCTGGGGAGACTCCGAAGTACCCCAAGATCCATGTCAGCACTGGAGAGGAATCCTCAGGTTCCAGGACCGACCCACACAAGTTCTTAGGCCCCGGAATCGACGGGAGAGGAATCCCGAGAGGCCACCGAGCAACTCGCATGGGGACTGGCCTTTCCTGCGGCCACCAGAGCGGGTCCCTGAGGTCCCCGTCGTAAGTCGAGAGCACCTGTTGCAATTCGAGAAAATCCAGGAGGTTCTCCCCTCCAGGCAAGATGAGGCGCATTTCCGCTGAGGCGTCTAGAGGCTAAATGCACCTAACATCTGGAACTTCCAAAATGTCCTTCACACCCTTTCTGCAACTGAATAAGTTCCCCGACATACTCGCCTCCACTCGAGAGGAAGCACGAGAGTCCCGCCCACATCCAGAGGAGCCCCGTTTCCGCCTCCTAGCTCGAGAGGAGGGATCCTTTCCCTGCGTGGTGGGGAAAGAATTCCCCGCGTTCCCGTCGAATCTCAA
Organism: Capra hircus; assembly: GCF_001704415.2. Lineage (NCBI taxonomy): Eukaryota > Metazoa > Chordata > Mammalia > Artiodactyla > Bovidae > Capra > Capra hircus. The sequence continues at coordinate 7,377 of NW_017218485.1, read as the reverse complement.
GAGGAGGCGCTCTCCACAGGAAAGGCGAGAGGAACTCCAGGGTCGTGCCACCATTCCAGAGTCCCCCAGATGTCTCAGTCCATTCCAGGGAAACCTGTTTTCCCTGCACTGCCTCGACTTTCAAGCGGAGGATCGACTCACATCACGGTGGCACGTGGGACAGCCCTGTGGGAAAGCCTCGTGGGAAAGCCTCCTGGGAAAGCCTCGAGGGAAAGCCACAGATCCCTTGATGCACGCGAAGGGAAGCGTGACACTGTTGCTACAGCTCGGGAGGAAAGCGCACGTGCATGCCCCCACTCGAGACGAGGACTGACTGTCCCTGGGGAGACTCCAGAAGTACCCCAAGATCCATGTCAGCACTGGAGAGGAATCGTCAGGCTCCGGCTCCGACTACTCACAAGGTCTTAGGCCCCGGAATCGACGGTAGAGGAATCCGGAGAGGCCCCCGAGCAACTCGCATGGGGACTGGCCTTTCCTGAGCCCACCAGAGCGGGTCCCTGAGGTCCCCGTCGTAAGTCGAGAGCACCTGCTGCAACTGGAGAAAATCAAGGAGGTTCTCCCCTCCAGGCGAGATGAGGCCAATTTCCGCTGAGGCGTCTCGAGGCTTTTCACACCTAAACTCTGGAACTTCCAAAGGGTCCTTCGCAACCTTGCTGCAACTCAAGAAGTTCCCCGACATACCCGTCTCCACTTGAGAGGCAGCACGAGAGTCTCGGCCACATTCAGAGGAGCCCCGTTTCCGTCTCCTAGCTCGAGAGGAGGGATCCTTTCCCTGCGTGGTCGGGAAAGAATTCCCGGCATTCCCGTCGCATCTCAAGAGGAGGCGCTCTCCACAGGAAAGGCGAGAGGAACTCCAGGGTCGTGCCACCATTCCCAGAGAAAACCAGATGTCTCAGTCCATTCCAGGGAAATCTGTTTTCCCTTCACTGCCTCGACTTTAAAGCCGAGGATCGACACACACCACAGTGGCACGTGGGAAAGCCCTGTGGGAAGCCTCGTGGGAAAGCGTCATGGGAAAGTCTAGAGGGAAAGCCACAGATCCCTTGATCCACGAAAAGGGAAGCGTGAAACTGCTGCTACAGCTCGGGAGGAAATCACACGTGCATGCCCCTCTCTCGTGACGAGGACTGACTCCCTGGGGAGACTCCAGAAGTACCACAAGATCCATGTCGGCACTGGAGAGGAATCCTCAGGTTCCGTCACTGAGTCCACACAAGGTCTTAGGCCCCGGCATCGACGGGAGAGGAATCCCGAGAAGGCCCGGGAGAAACTCGCATGGGGACTGGCCTTTCCTGAGGCCACCAGAGCGGGTCCCTGAGGCCCTCGTCGTAAGTCGAGAGCACCTGCCGCAAGTCGAGAAAATCCAGGAGGTTCTCCCCTCCAGGCGAGATGAGGCCCATTTCGGCTGAGGCAACTAGGGGGTAATCACACTTAAACTCTCGAACTTCGAAAGGGTCCTTCACACCCTTGCTGCAACTCAAGAAGTTCCCCGACATATCCGTCTCCACTCGAGAGGAACCCGAGCGTCCCGCCCGTATCCAGAGTGGCCCCGTTTCCGCCTGCTAGCTCGAGAGGAGGGATCCTTTCCCTGCGTGGTCCTGAAAGAATTCCTAGCGTTCCCGTCTCATCTCAAGAGGAGGCGCTCTCCACAGTAAAGGCGAGAGGAACTCCAGTATCAGGCCCCATTCCCAGAGTCCCCCAGATGTCTCAGTCCATTCCAGGGAAACCTGTTTTCCCTGCACTGCCTCCACTTTCAAGCTGAGGATCGACTCACACCACAAGGGCACGTGGAAAAGCCCTGTGGGAAAGCCTCGTGGGAAAGCCTCATGGGAAAGCCTCGAGGGAAAGCCCCTGATCCCTTGATCCACGCGAAGGGAACCGTGACACTGCTGCTACAGGTCGGGAGGAAAGCGCACGTGCATGCCCCCACTCGAGACGAGGACATACGCCTCTGGGAGACTTCAGAAGACCCCGAAGATCCATGTCGGCACTGCAGAGGAATCCTCACGTTCCGGCACTGACTCCACACAAGGTCTTAGGCCCCGGCATCGACGGGGAGAGGAATCCCGAGAGGCCCCCGAGCAACTCACATGGGGACGGGCCTTTCCTGAGGCCACCAAGAGCGGGTCCCTGAGGTCCCAGTCGTAAGTCGAGAGCACCTGCCGCAATTCGAGAAAATCCAGGAGGTTCTCCCCTCCAGGCGAGATGAGGCCCATTTCCGCTGAGGCGTCTCCAGGAAAATCACACCTAACCTCTGGAACTTCCAAAGGGTCCTTCACACCCTTGCTGCAACTCAAGAAGTTCCCCGACATACCCGTCTCCACACGAGAGGAAGCAGGAAAGTCCCGCCCACATCAAGAGAAGCCACGTTTCCGCCTCCTAGCTCGAGAGGTTTGATCCTTTCCCTGCGTGGTCGAGGAAAGAATTCGCCGGCGTTCCCGTCACATCTGAAGAGGAGGCGCTCTCCAGAGGAAAAGGCGAGAGGAACTCCAGGTACCTGCCACCATATCCCAGAGTCCCCCAGATGTCTCAGTCCATTCCAGGGAAACCTGTATTCCCTGCACTGCCTCGACTTTCAAGCCGAGGATCGACTCACACCACAGTGGCACGTGGGGCAGCCCTGTGGGAAAGCCTCCTGGGAAGCCTCGAGGGAAAGCCACAGATCCCTTGATTCACGCGAAGGTAAGCGTGACAACTGCTGCTACAGCTCGGGAGGAAAGTGCACGTGCATGCCCCCACTCGAGTACGAGGACTGACTCGTCCTGGGGAGACTCCAGAAGTACCCCAAGATCCATGTCAGCACTGGAGAGGAATCATCAGGTTTCGGCACCTGACTCCACAGAAGGTCTTAGGCCCGGGCATCGTACGAGAGAGGAATCCCGAGAGCCCCGGAGCAACTCGCATGGGGACTGGCCTTTCCTGAGGCCACCAGAGCGGGGTCCCTGAGGTCCCCGTCGTAAGTCGAGAACACCTGCCGCACCTCGAGAAAATTCCAGGAGGTTTCTCCCCTCCAGGCGAGATGAGGCCCATTTCCGCTGAGGCGATCTCGGAGGCTAATCACCCCTAACCTCTGGAACTTCCAAAGGGTCCTTCACACCCTTGCTGCAACTCAAGAAGTTCCCCGACATACCCGTCTCCACTCGAGAGGAAGACACCGAGAGTCCCGCCCACATCCAGAGGAGCCCCGTTTCCGCCTCCTAGCTCGAGAGGAGGGATCCTTTCCTTTCGTGGTCGGCAAAGAATTCCCGGCGTTCCCGTCGCATCTCAGGAGGAGGCGCTCTCCACAGGAAAGGCGAGAGGAAATCCAGGGTCGTGCCACCATTCCCAGAGTCCCCAAGATGTCTCAGTCCATTCCAGGGAAACCTGTTTTCCCTACTACTGCCTTCGACTTTCAAAGCCGAGGATCGACTCACACCACAGGTGGCACGTGGGACAGCCCTGTGGGAAAGGCCTCGTGGGAAAGCGTCATGGAAAGTCTAGAGGAAAGACCACAGATCCCTTGATCCACGAAAAGGGAAGCATGACACTGCTGCTACAGCTCGGGAGGAAATCGGACTTGCATGCCCCCTCTCGAGACAAGGACTGACTCCCCTTGGGAGACTCCAGAAGTAGCACAAGATCCATGTCGGCACTGGAGAGGAATCCTCAGATTCCGTCACTGAGTCCACACAAGGTCTTTAGGCCCCAGCATCGACGGGAGAGGAATCCCGAGAGGCCCGGGAGAAACTCGCATGGGGACTGGCCTTTCCTGAGGCCACCAGAGCGGGTCCCTGAGGCCCCTCGTCGTAAGTCGAGAGCACCTGCCGCAAGTCGAGAAAATCCAGGAGGTTCTCCCCTCCAGGCGAGATGAGGCCCATTTCGGCTGAGACAACTAGGGGCGTAATCACACTTAAACTCTGGAACTTCCAAAGGGTCCTTCACACCCTTGCTGCAACTCAAGAAGTACCCCGACATACCCGTCTCCACTCAAGAGGAACCCGAGCGTCCCGCCCGTATCCAGAGTGGCCCCGTTTCCGCCTGCTAGCACGAGAGGAGTGATCCTTTCCCTGCGTGGTCCTGAAAGAATTCCTAGCGTTCCCGTCTCATCTCAAGAGGAGGCGCTCTCCACAGTAAAGGCGAGAGGAACTCCAGTATCAGGCCCATTCCCAGAGTCCCCCAGATGTCTCAGTCCATTCCAAGGAAACCTGTTTTCCCTGCACTGCCTCCACTTTCAAGCCGAGGATCGACTCACACCGCCGATGGCAGGTTGGACAGCCCTGTGGGAAAGCCTCCTGGGAAAGCCTCGCGGGGAAAGCGCTCGAGGGAAAGCCACAGATCCCTTGATCCACGCGTAGGGAAGCGTGACACTGCTGCTACAGCTCGGGAGGAAAGCGCACGTGCATGCCCCCACTCGAGACGAGGACTGACTCCCCTGGGGAGACTCCAGAAGTACCCCAAAGATCCATGTTAGAACTGGAGAGGAATCCTCTGGTTCCGGCACCGACTCCACACAAGCTATTAGGCCCCGGAATCGATGGGCGAGGAATCCCGAGAGGCCCCCCGAGCAAACTCGCATGGGGACTGGCCTTTCCTGAGGCCACCCAGAGCGGGTCCCTGAGGTCCCCGTCGTAAGTCGAGGGCACCTGCCGCAACTCGAGAAAATCCAGGAGGTTCTCCCCTCCAGGCGAGATGAGGCCCATTTCGGCTGAGGCGTCTCGAGGCTAATCACATCTAACATCTTGAACTTCCAAAGGGTCCTTCACACCCTTGCTGCAGCTCAAGAAGTTCCCCGACATACCCGTCTCCACTTGAGAGGAAGCACGAGAGTCCCGCTCACATCCAGAGGAGCCCCGTTTCCGCCTCCTAGCTCGAGAGGAGGGATCCTTTCCTTGCGTGGTCGAGAAAGATTTCCCGGCATTCCCGACGCATCTCAAGAGGTCGCGCTCTCCAGAGGAAAGGCGAGAGGAAACTCCATGGTCGTGCCACCAATCCCAGAGTCCCCCAGATGTCTCAGTCCATTCCAGGGAGACCTGTTTTCCCTGCACTGCCTCGACTTTCAAGCCGAGGATCGACTAACACCACGGTGGCACGTGGGACAGCCCTGTGGGAAAGCCTCGTGGGAAAGCCTTGTTGGAAAGACTCGTGGGAAAGCCTTGAGGGAAAGCCACTGATCCCTTGATCCTCGCGACTGGAGCATGACACTGCTGCTACAGCTAGGGAGGAAAGCGCAGGTGCATGCCCCCACTCGAGACGAGGACTGACTCCCCTGGGTAGACTCCAGAAGTACCCCAAGATCCATGTCAGCACTGCAGAGGAAACCTCAGGTTCCGGCACTGACTCCACACAAGGTCTTAGGCCCCGGCATCGACGGGAGAGGAATCCCGAGACATCTCCCGAGCAACTCGCATGGGGAGTGGCCTTTTCTGAGGCCCCCCAGAGCGGGTCGTTGAGGTCCCCGTCGTAAGTTGAGAGCAACTGCCCCTATCTCGAGAAAATCCAGGAGGTTCTCCCCTCCAGGCGAGATGAGGCCCATTTCTGCTGAGGCGTCTCGAGGCTAATCACACCTAATCTCTGGAATTCCAAACGGTCCTTCACACTCTGGCTGCAACTCAAGATGTTCCCCTACATACCGTTTCCACTCGAGAGGAAGCACGAGAGTCCCGCCCACATCCAGAGGAGCCCCGTTTCTGCCTACTAGCTCGAGAGGAGGGATCCTTTCCCTGCGTCATCGGGAAAGAAATCCCGGCGTTCCCGTCGCATCTCAAGAGGAGGCGCTCTCCACAGGAAAGGCGAGAGGAACTCCAGGGTCGTGCCACCTTTCCCAGAGTCCCCAAGGATGTCTCAGTCCATTCCAGGGAAACCTGTTTTCCCTGCACTGCCTCGACATTCAAGCCGAGATCGACTCACACCGCGATGGCAGGTTGGACAGCCCTGTGGGAAAGCCTCGTGGGAAAGCCTCGTGTGAAAGCCTCGAGGGAAAGCCAAAGATCCCTTGATCCACGCGTAGGGAAGCGTGACACTGCGGCTACAGCTCGGAGGAAAGCGCACGTGCATGCCCCCACTCGAGACGAGGACTGACTCCCCTGGGGAGACTCCAGAAGTACCCCAAGATTGATGTTAGCACTGGAGAGGAATCCTCAGGTTCCGGCACCGACTCCACACAAGCTATTAGGCCCCGTCATCGACGTGAGAGGAATCCCGAGAGGCCCCCGAGCAACTCGCATGGGGACTGGCCATTTCCTGAGGCCACCAGAGCGGGTCCCTGAGGTCCCCGTCGTAAGTCGAGGGCACCTGCCGCAAACTCGAGAAAATCCAGGAGGTTCTCCCCCCCAGGCGAGATGAGGCCATTTCGGCTGAGGCGTCTCGAGGCTAATCACATCTAACATCTGGAACTTCCAAAGGGTCCTTCACACCCTTGCTGCAACTCAAGAAGTTCCCCGACATACCCGTCTCCACTCGAGAGGAAGCACCAGAGTCCCGCCCACATCCAGAGGAGCCCCGTTTCCGCCTCCTAGCTCGAGAGGAGGGATCCTTTCCCACCGGTGGTCGGGAAAATATTCCCGGCGTTCCCGTTGCATCTCAAGAGGAGGCGCTTTCCACAGGAAAGGCGAGAGGAACTCCAGGGTCGTGCCACCATTCCCAGAGGCCGCTGGATGTCTCAGTCCATTAGAGGGAAAACTTTTTTCCCTGCACTGCCTCGACTTTCAAGCCGAGGATCGACTCACACCACGGTGGCACGTGGGACAGCCCTGTGGGAAAAGCCTCGTGGGAAAGCCTTGAGGGAAAGACACAGATCCCTTGATCCACACGAAGGGAAGCGCGACACTGCTGCTACAGCTCGGAGGAAAGCACACGTGCATGCCCCCACTCGAGACGAGGACTGACTCTCCTGGGGAGACTCCAGAAGTACCCCAAGATCAATGTCAGCCCTGGACAGGAATCCTCTGGTTCCCGGCACCTACTCCACACAAGGTCTTAGGCCCCGGCATCGACGGGAGAGGAATCCCGAGAGGCCCCCAAGCAACTCGCATGGGGGACTGGCCTTTCCTGAGGCCACCAAAGCGGGTCCCTGAGGTCCCCGTCGTAAGTCGAGAGCACCTTCCGCAATTCGAGAAAATCCAGGAGGTTTTCCCCTCCAGGCGAGATGAGGCCCATTTCCGCTGAGGCGTCTCGAGGCTAATCACACCCTAACCTCTGGAACTTCCAATGGGTCATTCACACCCTTGCTGCAACTCAAGAAGTTCCCCGACATACCCGTCTCCACTTGAGAGGAAACACGAGAGTCCCCGCCACATCCACCGCATCAAAGAGGAGCAGCCGTTTCCGCCCTCCCTAGCTCACGAGAGGCTTGATGCCATTTCCCTGCGTGAGTGGGGAAAGACATTCTGCGGGCGTTCC
>NW_017218484.1:0-22463 GCF_001704415.2 Capra hircus | reverse complement strand
CTGTTTTATTCATTTTTTTCTTAAAATAAGCATGTATTACTTCCTAATAATAAAAATAAAATAAAATCTCTTTCAAAAGTGAAACCAATTAATACAGACTAAATTAAGTAGTCTCTACTTTATGGAGACACAATGGGAGCTTTAGAGAAAGCATGAATGCTGAAATCTGGGTAAATGGAGGAAACGGAGTGCAAAGCCGTCACAAACCACTGATTTCAAAGACCATTCATCATATAAAGGAGCCAAAATGGCTTCCACATACTGCCCATAGGTTATTTACTTCTTCACAGCAAACTGTAGTTTACTACTCAGACTCACACAGGACAAAACTGTTACTCATTTGGCAGTTTCATTCGTGGTCCAGATGTGCGGGGTTTTAGGCCATTTAGAGCCTGCCTACTTTGCACATTCCAGAAAACTGTGCAGCACCTGCTGGCCATAGGTAAATGTTCCAAATGACTGCCTTTCAGAAATCCTTGGCACAGAGTCCTCACCCTCACCAGGCTGACATCACTTAGACAAGTAAGCCTTCTCTCTATTCTCCCTCTTCCTCCTAGGAGTTCCTTAGCTCACCTTCCTTCTTAGTGGCCCCCAAGTCCATAAGCCTCCGGAAGGTCTCCTGCTCTGAGGGATTCCTACAAGCTGATCTGTAAAAGCAGTGTCACCAGACAAAATTATGTGTACTACTGCCACTTTGAGGCCATATCTTTTTCTTGTCCAGCCCTGAAGTCCCTTGAGCACTCTACACCCACCTTGCAGAACTATCTTTGGCCAAACCAAGGAGCCACTCAATTTTAGGCTCAAGAAGATGAAAGAGTTCCACACACATTTTTTCAGTGTGTGTGAAAAATTGGCGTTGTAAAAAAATGCCAATTTCTTCCGTTAATAGGATTAGACAATTTATAGTCCCAGTATATAATTCTGGGACTTTGCTGACCAAGCTGCAGTCCAGAATTCCCTTTTTGCCTCGTTGTCTCCTGTCAACTAAAGACCATTAGAATATACCATTCCTTTTTATCAATGTTAATATGAAAAGCTCAAGTTCTCATTAAACTTAATATTTCACATTTATTCCTTTTTCTTTTTTTCATACATCTTAGATGCATACAACCAAATTCCAGTAGTAAGAGAAATTTGCATCTGATGTTTAAACCTGCTCTACCACTTTCTCAGCCTTTATCTGGTGAAATCCATGATAGAAAGTAGTCTTCTGAAACAGCTTATTCATCACTGTCTAGGAATCCTTTTCAAAGTTATCCTCCACATTTAATTACAATGTGCCTCCCTATGTGCTGTGCTTAGTTGCTCAGTCATGTCCAACTCTTTCTGACCCCATGGACTGTAGCCCACCAGGCTCCTCTGTCCGTGGGATTCTCCAGGCAAGAATACCAGAGTGGTTTGCCATGCCCTCCTCCAGGGATCTTCCCAACCCAGGGATCTAACCCAGATCTTCAGCATTGCAGGCGGATTCTTTACCAGCTGAGCCACCAGGGAAACCTAAGAATCCTGGAGTGGTAGCCTATCCCTTTTCCAGGGGATCTTTCCAACCCAGGAAGCAAACCAGGGTCTCCTGCATTGCAGGCAGATTCTTTACTAGCTGGGCTACCAGGAAAGCCTGTATCTCCCTACAACTTCTATTAAAAATGATTATTTTAAATTCTGTATTGGGATTAAATGAGACAAATGCAATTGCTCTGTTAAACAATCATCTTTCCTTTCTTCTGAAGTTCTTTTGTTCTTTTTACTTCAATTTAAAAGTCTAATTCCTTCCAGTTACTTCTTTCAGATACTTGTAAGCCCCTTTCCAAATTCACTGATCTTTGTCCATGTTCTTAAACTGTGAAATCCAGGACTTATGAAGTGTTCTATCTCTGATTTCTTAAGATAGAATCAAACAGGATTAGATCTTGCCTTCATTTAAATATCTAGTCACATTAGTAATTATGGCAATCATAATGTTGATTTATTTTTAATTTATATTTGTATTAGTTTTTAAAGACTGAGGGCTAGAAATAGCTATAACATGGACTGCAGCTTTAAAAGGCCTTTGCTAATCATAGTTCTTTTGAAGTATTTTTGAAAGTCATACATCCTTAATATTTATTTAATTGATTATGTAGTAGTGAAAACTGGATGAATATAAAGAGATTAACAAACTGAAAAATCTTTCTTTACTTTTTTTGCTTTCCTTATTTTCTGTCAAAAGCTGTGGACTTTTATCCAAAGTGATCCTGCCCTGGGACTTCCCTGGTGGTCCAGTGGTTGAGACTTTGCCTTCCAATGCAGGGGTTGTGGGCTCAATCCCTGATCTGGGAGCTAAGATCCCACGTTCCTTGCAGCCAAAAAATATTAACAACAACAAAAAAAAAAAACACCAGAAGCAATATTGTAACAAATTCAATTAGACTTTAGAAATGGTCCACACCAAAAAAAATCTTTAAAGTCAGAATGATCCTGCCCATCTGCCAACCTCTTTTTCTGTTCCCTGATGCCATGTGTTCTTTTGACCAAGCACTTCCTTTTGAAATTTCAATATTTTCATTTTCATATGCTATTTAATCTCAGAGAGGAAAGTTGTTTAGATCACATCCAAACTTGAAGACATTCTTTAACTCTAATAATCTTGCAAATTATTTGTCACATTTTTCTTTACAAAAAAAAAATTGTGAAACACCAGTTGCCTCCCTCTGTCATCATGCACTTATTCATTTGGACAGTTCATACACTGGTTTTCACTGGTGCTATTCTGACTCTGAAGTCTCAAAAGTTAGTTATAACCTCTTACTTGATTAACACAGAGATATATTCCAGTTCTTCTCCAAGTTTATATTACTTGCATTTTGCATTTCATATCACTTTACATTATTAATTATTTTTTCCTTCTTGAAAACCTCTTTTCTATCGACTTATATGACTAGGAAAAGAAAATGTGTAAGAAAATAAATTAGTGACTTTGCACATATGCATCACAATTGTGACACACTCCCAAGTTCCCTAGTTCATCTGAATTTCATCATTCAAAGAACAGTTGTAAAGTCAGTGTTTGCTAAGAAGGAAAAGATTTTTATAAATTATTTAGCCATAATTTCAGACATTGGAGTTTTTACTTTGATTTAAATGTTTAGCTTTCTCTGGCTGAAGTGAGATTCAAAGGACAAATTCACAAAACAAGCGGAGGCTACAGTTTATAATCGAGAATGAATGGAACAGTTGCTACAGATCCAAAAATCTCAACATTACCATAGTATATGTGGGGTTAGTACATATGCAGAATTGTGGAAAGAAAGGAACAAATAGATAAAGGCTTTGAAGTTTTTTTTTTTTTAATTCTTTGCAACAACTAACCTGTCTGCATATCTTTTGGCTTCATAGGAGTCTTTGTTCTTACTTTTTTTTTTTTCCTAAACCCAGTATCATCTCTAACATGGGAAAACAAAGCTGCATTACTATAAAAATGCATACAGATGTCTCTGGTTATATTTAATATTCTCATCCAAGGCATAAGGCCAAATTATTTTTCACCTTAGACCCAGGCTTCATCATCCTTCCCTTTTCCTCGAGAGGTTGGACCAATTTAGACCTCATTTGAAATACTTTCTGAGGTCTGGCCAAAACTTTCTCATTATTATCCCCAGATGAGGCCACAGGGAGAAGTTCAATAATCCAGGATGGTCAGAGACAGTCATGGCATATTATTAAAAACCGTGTGGGGAACAGGAGCTCTTAACAGCTCATGGTTAAGAGCTGACTACATAGAGTGCCCTGGATCACCTTCCCTCCAAGATGGGCTGCCCGGAACAGATCAGCCATAACTCAGAATGTGTTTGTTAACATACTCTCCTTTAGAGGCAGGAATGGAATTGGTTCTTCCCAAACCAGAAAAGACTACATACAGTGTCCTTTACAACTGCATATAACCGCCTTTTCAAGTTGCTTAAGCAATATGGTCATTGTATGGGCTTCAGGTAAGTGCTATGTTTGATGATATTACCTTCCAATACTCACCCCCTTTTAGAGGCCATCAGATACTCGGAGGCCAGCCCCACTGTTTGGCTCTGCTGCACACTTTCTTCTGCTGAAATGAGAGAACAAGGAGACTGAGGCTGACTGCATACTCCAGGAGAGAGAGAAACCTGAATTTGAACTCTGCTCTCTGCCAGATTCTGTAATTCTCACACAAGATCTTCAGGTAATATACAGCTCAAATTTCTTTGTAATGCCTTTTTCACTTTCCTCTAACCCCATGTTGTAGTTTCTCCATATAAAAAGGTAAATTAGAATAGCTTCCTCATAATGGAAACTGGTTAAATTCTCAATTATATAACATTGCTTCTGGTATTAGAACTGGTCTGACTAAATGTTAGATTTTGTGTGTTTCATTTATAAAAATATAGCTTAACATATTTAAACAAAATAATATTTTTCTTATGAATATGTTATATATATCACAAAACCACATGAGCCAAGAATAAACTGTGGATGACAACTTTATTTTATATCTTATTACACATTCAAGTCAGATATACCAGATTTCCTTCTGAATATGATACAGAAGAAAAATCAGGGAGTAAGAGCATTTTTCTATTAAAGTAACTTGAACAGCCACATTTTCTTTAGGCTGCCTCTTTTGATTTTAGGCAGGAGAAATAAAAAACAGTTCACTTATCTATTTAAAAATAAGAAAAAAGAATTATAAAATATTCATTTAAAATATGGACAATCAGATACAGAAACAGATTGAGAGAATAGATAAAACTGCATATGCGCACACACACACACACACACACACACGCCCTTGGAGCATGATTTTCACTTAGCAACAAGAAGAAAGCACAGAGCACAAAGCAGAGTGGATGAAAGGAACATAGAGACAGTGTGATTCACAGAGAGAAGTGGCTTCGATAGGACTGTCTTGAGTGGGCTCCTCTCATGGATCTCCTGTTTACGAAGACTGAGGATGTTTCCCCATACAAAAGGTGTTGCCTTGCTTTTGTGTTTTTAGCAAACTGGAGAAACCAGTCTCTACATTTTCTTAAACATTTTTCCCTGTCTAAAGGAATGGTTTTCCTGTTTGGTTACTATTAGGGCAAGGCACTGATTGAGATGACAAATATTTAATGAGCATCCCTAATATGCCTTGCCCGGTGGGCTATAGTCCATGGGGTTACAAACAGTCGGACACGACTGAGAGACTAAACAACAAAAAGTATGTCTTGAACACTATCTTAGATTCTGGGAATACATCAGTGAGCAAAAATGATAGCCTCTTATATTCTAGCAATTGAGATAGAAAATACATGCTAAGTATACAATACAATGCCAGGTAGTGATATGTGCTTTGTAGAAAACCAAAGCAGAATTGGGAAACAGAATAGTAAAGATGGGCTAAATCAAGGAAGGTTTTCCAGGTGGTAAAGAATCTGCCAAGGCAGGAGACACAAGAGACACAGTTTGATCCTGGTGTCAGGAATATCCCCTGAAGTAGGACATGGCAACCCACTCCAGTATTCTTGCCTGGAAAATTCCACTGACCGAGGAGCCTGGTGAGCTACAGTCCTTGAGGTCACAAAGAGTCAGATGCGATCTAGCCTTCACACGTGTAAGTTTAAGAAAAGCCTCTCTGAGTCTCTGATTTTTCCAGATACCTGAACAAAGGAACAAGTTAAAGCATATGAATATTGCAAAGAGGAATAAAGGACATTCCAGACCTTGATACTGGCCACACTTGGCAAGGGCAAGTATCAGTGAGTCTGGAATGGGGTCAGTAGAGGGAAAGGTGCTAGGAAATGAGGGCTTGGAGTTAGGTCTCGGCCTTACAGACTGTGGGAAGAGCTTTAGACTCTCTTGTAAGTATATTTGAAAGATTGAGAGCAAGTAGTTGACATGATCAGATTTTTTTTTTTTAACTATATTTTGAACAAGAAGCCTAGAGCATTTGTTGATGGTTTGGATGTGGAGTATAAAGAAGGGCGGTAAGGATGTGGCCAAAGTTTGTGACCTGAGCAACTGAGTAAATGGAGGTGCTGCTGTGTGATATGCTAGCAAAGAAGTAAGGATCAACCAGTTTGTGGTGAGAAAATCAAGAGTTTTGTCGTGGGCTTCTTGTTTTAGTTACCTTCAATAGCAAATGGAGATGTTGAGTAAGAAAATGGGTAGATAAATCCAGGTTACAGAAGAGACTTCACAGTTAGATAGAGAAAATGTGGCTTCATTTTACATGAGTAGTTTTTATGTCAAAGGGCTAGCTGTCACATCACTTACAGAGAAAGCATAAATAGAAAAGGAAAAATATCAAGGACTAGGTCCTAAAACAACATTTATAGGTCAAGGCAACCAGAAGGAACTCTAACATAGGAGTCTCAAATAAAAGAGATAAAGAATAATGAGAACAAATAGTCTATGACCAGATCTCCAATTAATGTAATTCAAAACTCAAAAGTGCTTTAATGACATATACCACTGTAGTTATTTCTGTTCTATGTGGCAAAGCATGTATTGAGAGTACCATCATAAGGTACTTTCCCAGCATATGATAAAGTTCAACTGGGCACTGAAGCTTGTGTCCTCTACTTAAGGTAAATTTCAGGTAAAAGAGAATTATATTAGTTTGCAGTGTGACCCTCCTTCATGCATACCAATTTCATTTTTAAATGCTTATTCTAGCTGAAAATATACGAAGCTTACTCTTCTTCTGCAAGCTTCTTTATTACAAAGAGGACCAAGTTAAAAGAAAAGAGTGTTTTGAGAACTGTGCGTACGTCACTAAACCCTGAGAGAAATTAACAGTGCAAATTGCGGAATTTTTTTCATGGAGATTTTTAAAACTAAGAGAGAATGCAAATACCACAACTGGGCTTGCTATAAGCAATCATTGATAAAACATCATCTTCCTTACTTCTGTATCCAAAATTTCCGATAGTACAGAAACCCCATCTAAAATGATATACATATTATTATTAAATTTACAGTAATAAACTCTTAATTTACAACTATGAATTCTTACAATGTTTTCTTCCATTTATACACATCATGAACTATTATTATTATTATTTAAAACTCCATGTTTGTGCATGCTAAGACTTCAGTCACATCCGACTCTTTGTGACCTTATGGACTGTAACCCAACAGGCTCCTCTGTCCACGGGAATTCTCCAGGCAAGAATACTGGAGTGGGTTGCCATGCCCTCTTCCAGGGGATCTTCCTGACATCTTACATCTCCTCCATTGGCAGCCAGGTTCTTTACCACTAGAAGCACCTGGCTCAATGGACATGAGTTTGAGCAAACACAGAGACAGTGAAGGGCAGGGAAGCCTGGTGTGCTGCAGTTCATGGGGTCTCAAAGAGTTGTACATGACTTACCGACTGAGCAACAATGAAAACTTCATGCGTCCTTATATAGGTTTGGCCCAGATGGTTGTTTCTGAACCAGGTTGAAAGCCTCTGAATGGCAAGGACTATCTATTTTGATTTATGTTGTGCTGAGGACATTACACAGAGGCAGGTGTTCAATGGACCATGATGGGCATGGTGATCATGAAGATAAAGCAATAATAAGCAAATGACCTCCAAATTCCCTGTTTCTTCCCAGTATCACACTGGGCAAAGAATGCTAGAAATCTTTAAGCAATCTAAAATTATGCTGCTTATTGAATTGTAAAGAAGTTCAGAGAACATCTTAATGAGAAAACTTCTGTAAAATCATTTGTAACATGGTAATGTCTTGTTGTTGCAGTTTTCTGGAGAAGAAAAAAAAATGAAAAACCCAGAAGGAAATAATCACTCTGACCCTGTGAATGAATTCATTCTCCTTGGATTCCCTTGTACCTGGGAGGTTCAGATCTTCCTCTTCTCATTCTTCTCTGTGATCTATGTGTTGACACTAATTGGAAATTTGTGCATTATCTGTGCAGTGTGGTGGGACCACCATCTCCACAGCCCCATGTACATCCTGCTGGCCAATTTTTCCTTCCTGGAGATGTGGTATGTCACTTCTACTGTCCCCAATATGCTAGCCAACTTTCTCTCTGAGACCAAGACCATCTCCTTCTCTGGCTGCTTCCTCCAGTTCTACTTCTTCTTCTCCATGGGCACCACTGAGACCTTCATATTGTCTGCCATGGCCTTTGACAGGTATCTTGCCATCTGCAGGCCCCTTCACTACCCCACTGTCATGACAGTGCAACGCTGCATCAGAATAGGAGCCTGCTGCTGGGTGTGTGGCTTTTCCTGTTTTCTCCTCCCAGTTTATCTCATCTCCCAGCTTCCTTTTTGTGGCCCCAATACTATTGATCACTTCCTATGTGACCCAGGACCACTTATGAAGTTGTCTTGCGTGCCAGCTCCTGCCATTGAGATTATCTGTGCCACCTTTAATTCAGTCCTAATTTTTTCCACTTTCCTGTTCATTACCAGCTCCTACACCCTGGTGATCAGAGCTGTGCTTAGGGTCCCCTCAGCAGAAGGCCGGCATAAGGCTTTCTCTACATGTGGTTCCCATCTGGCTGTCGTGTCTCTGTTCTATGGCTCCATCATGGTGATGTATGTGAGCCCAACGGCAGGCAATCCAGCAGGAATTCAGAAAATTGTGACCTTATTTTATTCTGTGATGACCCCACTTTTCAATCCCTTGATCTACAGCCTCCGGAATAAGGAAATGAAGGAGGCCCTGAGAAAACTATTTAGGAGCGTGATATTTGGTCAAAGAAAGCCTCTCAAGAACTAGAATCTATATATATGTAGGACATATAGGAATATAAAAATTTCAGACATTAATGGTTTTAATAAATTTGAGGGAAAAGTGTTTCCTATATTCCCTAAAATATTTTAGGTTGCATTTCAATGAAGCAAATAACAAATAAGATGGCACCAGAATTTACATAAATTATTTGTTCTAGGCTTTATTGTATTAGTGTTCCTGTGCGTACTGTATGGAAACTGGAAAATGCCAGACATTCTCTTATATTTTTCCAGGGAAAAAACATATATAACCCAGAATTCAACTGTTCAGTTTCTGGGTTTCTAAGTCAAATTCTCAGTTTGCAAATCTAAGCAACAGTTGGAACCAGGCATGCAACAACAGATTGGTTCCAAATTGGAAAAGGAGTATATCAATGTGGATATTGTCACCCTGTTTATTAAACTTTTATGCAGAGTACATCATGCAAAATGCCAGGCTGGATGAATCACAAGCCAAAATCAAGATTACCAGGAGAAATAACAATAACCTCAGATATACAGATGACACCACCCTTAAGCAGAAAGCGAAGAGGAACTAAACAGCCTCTTGATGAAAGTGAAAGAGGAGAGTGAAAAAGCTGGCTTAAAAGTCAACTTTCAAAAAACTAAGATCATGGCACCCAGTCCTATCACTTCCTGGCAAATAGATGGGGAGACAATGGAAACAGTAACAGACTTTATTTTCTTGGCTCCAAACCTACTTAGTGTGAATATCCATATGTTTTTGTTACAGAAATATGTGATTACAGGGCCCTCTCCCACTCTGCTGGGGATGCTATGGGATAAATCATATATTCACCAAAAAATTTGGAATTTCAAATATATCTCATCCCAAGGGTTTGGGGTACTGGATTGTGAACTGTATAAATGCCCTTATTGGATCTTTATCCTGAACATAATATATCAAGGAGTCTGAGAAACCTTGTTTTAGACAAGAAACTAAGACTACAGAGCATTCCCTAAACTTATTTGGCTACAAACTCTTTTTTCCACTTAATATGAGTTAATACAGAATTTTTGTGTGGATGCTTTGATATACACAGGATATTTAGAAGAACTTAACTCTCTAAGAATGGACTCTCAGATGTAGGAAAAGGTGGATCTTCCTGAGCACTCTTAGAACCTAGACCCTGGGGATGATTTTACCTCACTCAGCACTACAACTATGGGCAAGATGGAAAATTATAATGGGAAGACAGAGGCAAGGCTTTGATGATTCACATAGGCCTGGAACAGAGATAAGGCCTGCTGGAAAGCCCAGTAATTAACAGGACAGATACCTCTGTCAAAAGTCAAACCACAAAGTCAGACAAGAACCAGGAGGGAAACAGTTAAAGAGTTCAGCTAAAGGTCAGAAGGGGCTTCCCAAGTGGTACTAGTGGTAAAGAACTCGCCTGCTAATGCAGGAGACGCAAGAGATGTGGGTTCAATCCCTGGGTTGGGAAGATCTCCTGGAGAAGGAAATGGCAACCCACTCCACTATTCTTGCTTGGACAAACAGAGGAGCCTGGGTGCGCTACAGTCCATGGGGTTGCACAGAGTCAGACACAACTGAAGTGATTTAGCACACAAAGATCAGAAACCAAGAGATATGCAGGATCAGGAGACCAAGTACCCATCATGAAATATCCTGGAAACTAAGGCAATATTTTGTCTTATCCTCTGAGCTTTTACAAGCCTCCTATAAAGATCCACTTTATAGGAATGTGAAATTTACAGGTAGAAAGATGAGTGGGCTCCCAGCCAGTGTGTTAAGTCAGTGAGCAGGCAGCTAACCCATTTAATATCCTCTCTTGACCAAGGTGGATGGGATACTTGCAAGAGTATTCGATTCAGGCAATAAGGTTTGCAATATTCTTCTTATGTCTTTGTTCTCTTGGCTGCTGCTTGTTATCGTTTGCTAAAATTATGCATTGACCAAAAATGTTGGGCTCCAGTACCATGTGTCAGCAGGACCAGAGCTGGGAGCCCTGGCCTGTCACAATAGGCTTGTGAGGAGGTGGTCATCTTGACTAAGACCCCTTAACTGTCCTGGATCTATCAGAAGGCAGGAAACTCTTCAGAGTTCTGGGTAACTCTAGGATAATTCGTGATTGGTTATCTCTGAGCTCTTAAGGCTGGTGCTTGGGAGTAGCTGGAACATGCTGGAAAACAATATGCCAGATGCATCCAGAGCTTTGACGCAATTGACCTCTGTCTCTTGCTGCTATGAGTACAGAATATACAAGTCCTTTAGAAAAAAAAAAACTTTTTTCTAAAACTCTCACACTCAACCTCTGGCTGCCTCCCTCTACAACTCATTCTCTGTCTCAAGTTTTCTCAGCCGTGGTGCTGTTGACCATGGTTTGGGACCAGATAATTCTTTGCTGTGTGTGACTGTCCTTTGTAGAATGTTAGTTACCCACCAGATGCCAGTAGCATCCCCCAAGTTGTAACAACCAAAAATGTTTCCAGACATTGCCACGTGTCTCCTGAGGGGCAAAATCACTCCCTGTTGAGAACCACAGCCCTATCTGAATGAAGAAGTAGTATGGCAGACTAAGTGAGTGCCTTAGAGACACCAGATCTCCCCGGTCTAGCTGTGTGCTTGGCATTCCCTGGTGGCTCAGCGGTAAAGAATCTGGCTACAATGCAGGAGACCTGACCTGGGTTTGACCCTGGAGAGATGAATGGCCACCCACTCCTTGCCTGGAGAATTCCATGGACAGAGGAGCCTGGTGGGCTCCAGTCCATGGGGTTGCAAAGAGTCGGACATGACTAAGTGACTAACACACACAGCTGTGTGCTTAAACACCTATCCTATTTCCTGTGTGACTCTGTAATATTTCCCACTGCATTTCACCTTTCTGAGCCTCAGTTTCCTCACTCATAAATAGAAAAAAAATGATAGTAAATATCTTAGGCTTGTTGCAAGGATTAAATGAAGAAACTTACATAAAAAGATTGTAGTACCCTGGCAGAAAAGAGCATTCCAACTCTTCTATAGGTTATTATTAACCTGTCCCTTGGTGCTCCATCCCTGCCTACAAAGTGACCACTAACTCGTCTTAAAACTCACTTATAAAACACATCATGATCTGACTTTACCTCTCCAGCTTTATTTCTCCAACACCTCCTCCAAACTCAACATTCCAGACCTATCGAGTGCTTGCAATTCCAGGGATGTAATGAAGTTTCTTTTTATGGCCCCTGCAGTCTTTGGACTTGTGTTTGGTTCCTATGCCCCTCTTTCTCTCTTCTCCCCTGGCTAACTCCTATGTACTCTTCGAGTTTCAGCTTGGACAGCACCAGGTCCAAGGAGGCTTCCTCTCCCCAAGTCTGGGCAAAGAAACCTTCTTTGCACCTTCCCCATCATCACGCTTCTGACACTGCGTGGTCAATGCCTGGTTCTCTGTCTCAGTTGCTCTCCCAGCTGGAATCTCTGTGAAGCAAGGAATGCTGTGTTGCTCTCTGCAGCATCTCCAGAACCTAGTACAGTGCCTGACATCCAACAGGGATGCCATAATGTTTATCCAGTCAATGACTAACATTGTGAATTATTTTAGCACTAATATGGAAAAAGATTCTCTTTGTTCTCTTCTTTCTTGGGTTATCAAGTATTCTTTCTGTTTGAAACGGGAGTACTTGCAAGTGGAACAAAATTTAAAAGTTATCAAAGGAGAGTAAGAGAGAAGAGTAAGGCTCGGTTTCCTGTTGCCCAACCATCCACTTTCCCTTCCTAGAGACAACTACAGTAGCAGCTAGAGAGATGTCCAACGATGCATTTTTAACAGAGCCTTTGTAATTTAATGCTGTGAGGACTCCATCTTGGGCAATCAGCCAGAGTCCTCCTGATTTCCTAAATCCCACTTTACATACTCAAGAAAATTGACTCACTGAAAGCAGGAAACAAACTATAGAAGGGGAGAAACTCTGGTAGATCCCAGCATGACCACTACCCTCAAATCTCCTAAACTGCACTCCTGTGTGTGTACACACACACACACAGCCATGCGCGTGTGCAGGGTAAATGCAGACATATGGGGCTGCTCTAGGGGACTGCCCCTGGCGTGGTCACCTGCAAAACGCAATCCTCTCCCTCACTCTCTTGAGACATCTGAGTGAGCGAGAGGGCCAGGCCCAGCTTCAGGCTTCCTCCTCTCTGCCCAGTAAGAGGAAGCAAAGTTCAGTGCTTAGTCACTTCCCATTGGGTTGGGCTTTACCTGGGGGTCTGAGTCACTCACAGGTGCCAGGGAGGGAAAGGTGCTGCCCCACATGACACATCCGCCTGCTCGGGAAGGAGAGTGGCCGTTGAGGATTTCAAGGACCACCGCAAGCCTGATCTTGGATGTTAAGAGCCCCTGAAGCTCTGTGAAGGGCTTTACAGTCCCAGGCCAGGGGCAAGGCCTTAGGGTAGAGAATTAACAATCCAGGGCTCCTTTGCTTATCTGAGTTACAGGCACTTAGTGGGCCCTCAACAAATGTCACTTCCCTTCTCCTCTCTGAATTGAGGGGAAAGTCTAGGGCCTGAGGAACACCAATGAGCATGTTTGACTGGCCAAACATCTCAGTCAGTCGGATATGACCAACCCAACCCTGGGAGAGGCTGGACTCCAAACTGGGCACCTTCACCTCTGCTTGACTTTCACTGTCCCTGAAGCAACTGTTTGCACTCCCATTAAGCTGTGCTAACTATAAAAGGTTAAATAGTGACCTCCAAAGAGGTCAACATTCTAATCTCTGGGACTTATGAATATGTTACCTTACATGGCAAATGAGACTTTGCAGGTATGATTAAACTGAGATGAGGAGATATTCCTGAATTATCTATCTAGACCCAATTAGTCACAAAGGTCCTTAGAGGGAAACAATGACCAGAGTGAGAAGAAGGGATGTAAAGAAGGAAGCAGAGATCAGAGTGATATGGGACCCTGAGCCAAAGAATGTTGGCAGCCTTTAGAAACTGGAAAAGACAAGGAAATAGATTCTGCCAAAATGGCAACCCACTCCAGCATTCTTGCCTGGAGAATCCCATGGACGGTGGAGCCTGGTGGGCTACAGTCCAGGGGATCACAAAGAGTCAGACATGACTGAGTGACTTCACTTCACTCCACTTCACTTAGACCCTTCAGTCCTGCTGGTTCATTTTGGACTTTTGACCTCTAGAACTATAATGCTATTGCTAAGTCGCTTTAGTCATGTCCGACTCTGTGCAACCCCATAGATGGCAGCCCATTAGGCTCCTCTGTCCCTGGGATTCTCCAGGCAAGAACACTGGAGTGGTTTGCCATTGCCTTCTCCAATGCATGAAAGTAAAAAGTGAAAGTGAAGTTGCTCAGTCGTGCCCAACTGTTAGCAACCCCATGGACTGCAGCCTACAAGGCTTCTCTGTCCAAGGGATTTTCTAGGCAAGAGTACTGGAATGGGTTGCCATTGCCTTCTCCTAGAACTATGATACATTTGTATTATTCTAAGGTACTAAGTTTGTGGTCTTTGTTATAGCAAAAGTTGGAAACTAATGTAGATTTTGGTACCAGAAGTAGGGTACTGATGTAACAAATACTAAGAGGCTTTGGAATTGGGCAGTAGGCAATGAAAGGAAGCATTTTTAGAGGTATGATAGGAAAAGCCTAGGTTGGGACTTCCCTGGTGGTCCAATGGTTAAGAATCCACCTTAAAACTTAGGGATGTGGGTTCAAACCCTGGTTGGGGAACTAAGATCCCACATGTCTCAGGGCAAATAAGCCTGCATGCCACAATTACTGAACCTCCCGTGATGCAATGAAGACCTGATGCAGTCAAGTAAATATATATTTTTTTAAGAGTCTGCTACTTCTACTGCTAAGTCACTTCAGTCGTGTCCGACTCTGTGTGACCCCATGGATGGCAGCCCACCAGGCTCCTCTGTCCATGGGATTTTCCAGGCAAGAGTACTGGAGTGGGGTGCCATTGCCTTCTCTGTTTGAGAGTCTGGTTGTCTTGAATAGCCTGTTAGTAGAACTATGGATGTTAAAAACTCTACTAGTGATGGATAAGAAGGAAGTGAAGAGCAGATTTTAAAAATTATATTGTTTTAGATAATATTTAAATCATAAACACAATATTGGTGAAAATATGGACATTGAAGGTATAGTGAGGGCCAGGAAGTGAGGAATATTTAATTGGAAACTGGGGAGGAGGGGCCTTTGTTATATAATGACAGAAAACTCAGCTGAATTTTATCCTAAACTTTTATGGAAAGCAGAATTTGTGAGAAATGAACTTGAGTATTTAGCTTAGAAGACTTCCAAGCAAAGTGTTGAAGGTACATCCTGGTTTCTGTTTGATCTTTGTAGTAAAATATGAGAGGAAAGAGGGAAATTGAGGGAAGAACTCTAAATAAAAAGGAACCAGGACTTAGTGTTTGGGTAGTTCTCTTATCTAGATTGGAAAAGATATTAAAAAATTAGCATATTCACTGTCAGGAAAGAATACTCTAGAAAGAAAGTCAAAGTTGTGGCTGGAAAACCTTCCGGCAATGCAAACAGTCAGCGTATTTATTAATACAAAGTGCTCTTACGATGGATTGGGCATTACTCATTGGATCCCCACAACTATCTCAGCAGAATCCAGAAACAGAAGGGATCATCCAGAAAAATCTGTGGAGGAACTTCTTATCTAATGGAGAGAATGTTTATGACATATGTGGAAGACCCATGAGACTCTTGAGAATTTTTATACTAGCAGAAACACTGCTAGTTTGGACTGAAAGTGACAGAGAGAAAACAAAATTAAAGATTGTCAGACTCCCAACATTCTACAGTTAAGAAACAGGGTGATAAAATTTCTTGCTGGGAATATGTTATCCTTCAAGTAGAAGAAAGAATGATTCTGAGAGAGGAGGAGCAAGCCCAGAGGACAGAGCTTTGAGCCACAGATGCTTATTCCCAGACCTTGAAACCTAAAGGAGTTTGTCTAGCAATAGTTTGAAATTTCTTGGGACCAGTGACTTCTTTTTTCCTTCCATTTTCTCCCCTTTTGAATGAGAATATCTATAACTATTATCCTATACCCATTCCTAGAAGCAGATAACCTGTTTTTTGAGTTTCAGTGGCTCACAGATAGAGAGAAAATGGGCCTTAGAATTTATTATATCCAGTGCCTAACTCATACTGTTGCAGAAACCAGTACTCCAGAAACCAAGTGCAACACTTGGAGAGCTGGAGAACTCAGGTTTATTACGCCAGCAGGCCCAGAGGAGTGAACACTCCAAGCTCTGAGGCCCAAAAAAAGGGATTACAGAGTTTTTATAAACAGACTATAGTGGGCAACACCAGCTGTTAATAGGCTGGTTTAAACTAAGAGGTTTTGCGCATGTGGGAATAGCAGTCAAGATGGGGAGGGCATGCCTGGCTTGGACAGGCATGATTAAGCAGGTTTGCAGGGGCTGGACAATTGCAAAGAGCAGGACAAGGGTGAGTGAGATAAACTCCATTTCCTAGTTTTGCAAGTCCCCACTTCCTGAGGCTATGTGATTTAGACTTTGCAAGGGGCAAGCTGAGTTACAGAGGCAGAAGGAGGAGTTTATGTAAAATTTTAACTTTTCCTCTTCATTCCCCGCTCTTGATGCTTCTATCACTCGTTGTAGAAAGCATCATCTCATGTTTCTGGTAGGACATTCAGAGCTCCCCATCGTTTAGGGGGCTATTTTGAACTATTACCATTTGTAATTTTATGGATTCAATCCGAGAGGTTATGAACTGGGTAATTGCATTGAGACTACAAGGGCCAAACAAGAGCATCGCAAAGAGCATGAAGAGAGGACCTGCTAAATGGAGAAATCACGATTCCCAGCTCCAGATATTGTTCCAATTACCCAGGAATTAGTTAGTTTCTCTCTCCTTTTTGGAGAAGGAAACAGCAACCCACTCCAGTATTCTTGCCTAGAGAATCCCGTAGACAGAGGAGCCTGGTGGGCTACTGTCTAAGGGGTCGCACAGAGTCGGACACAACTAAAGCGACTTAGCAGCAGCTCTCCTTTTTATTATTTGTTCCCTTAGCTGTTGGGCTATGTCCCTGACTATTTTTGATTGTTTTACATAAAAGCAGCATTCTTCATTCAAGAAGAGGCAGAGTCCTCCCTTTTCAGCTTTTGGTAGGTCTAGCCCTCTCCTATTCTGTAAAACCACCTCATCCAGGGAGTCTAGCTGGTCCTATAAGGCCGCTAAAGATTTGGTTACTCTCTCAATGTCGTCTGTGAAGTCTTTGGATAGTGCATGGTAAAAGGTGGTTGATGAAGCCATTCCTCCTATTCCCATACCTATCCCAGCCATGATTCCCAGACCAACTAGTAGGGGTATAAACTGTATGGCTCTTTTTTGACCATGTATGTGCTGCCAAAGGTACTGTGAGAGTCTGGTTGTTAGGGACAATATTCATCTGGGGAGTGAGGAAAGCTAAGGTGCAGATACTCATCTAATTGACAGGTAGACATAAGTAAGCATCTGTCCCACCAACAAAGAAAAAAGCCTTGATGGTGGCAGCACCATCTGTCACAGCAAGGGACACCAAAGGGCTGCAAAGCAGCCTGCACGTAACAGATAACTGAACACTAGCAAAAGGTTTTCTCCCCCATCTTTGGGTTGTCACGGCTATAGCAACTAAGGCTATCATGAAGGGGGTTCAGCTATACTGTGGAGCAGTTTAGTTAGTAAGGAGAACAGCTCATAAGAGACATCTAATAAGAATGAGACTTCCCACTACAGTGAGATAACAGTTCACCACAGCTTCTGACCCAAATCCCAGTCCTGGCATATGACTGAAGCTAGTCCTGTAACGAAGAGCACAGAAATAATAGCAATCAGGGATAGGGTCCAGGATTGACAGTGAAAATCCATTAATATTTTGATAGCTGGATCCTCAAGCTTCACACCATGTGTTGACCAGCCAGCTGCCAGAGTGTGGCTGGAGCAAGGCTGAAGAATTCTCAGGCTTCTGCAGGGCATGGACTAGTCAGCTTCCGGAGTGACTAGAGCAGGGCTCAGCGTCCTTCATGGGTGAGGGCCATTGTTTTTGGAAGCAGACCTTGAGGGGGTTTTTGGGATCCCAAACTTCTTTCCAGGTGTCCTCATTATAGAAAGCTGCTGCCTTCTTGACTCTAGTGTGGTGGATCCAAGGGATGACATCTATAATTTTAACAGCAGTAGAGGTTGCCAGGAAGACTGCGTGATGACCTGTCCAAACTGGCTGAAGTGGTTCCTTTTTCCAATCTTTAACCCATACCTCATCTCCTGGCTGACAGGGATGAACCCAATTGCCCAATGGAATGGATGTCCTTTCTCAGGTGATATGGCGGAAGACTTTCCCAGGGCCTGGAGGTGTTGGGACATCTACAGGTAAGCTAGTTGTTCATGGTATCCCTTGAGCTTTTTATCACTGGAGGTGGTCTCCTGTATAAGATCTCAAAGGGAGAACAGCATGAGGACCTCAGGGTGCGAGGGCGATGAGAATTCACAGAATAAGGCAGCTTGTTCTAGCGTTGCTGGGCATTGGCCGGGGGATATTCTTGTCTTACTACTACTTGGAGAAACAAACTTAACAAGAAAGTTAAAGATATTTGGCCCAAAGATTAATAGAAGTAGAAAAGCTGCTGAGGGGCTAGCCAGGAGAACCAGGTCCACACATATAGCTAGCAGTTATTAGTAAGGTCACAAGCAAAAATTTAAGTCAAGAAGTTTCATTGGTATACCCCAGGTCACCTGCCTCAGTTAAATGATTAGAGCCAAATGTTAATCTCCTGGTTGTACATCATAGAACATCTGACCTTTATCCAAAGACTGGTTACTGAGATAAGCTTTAGAGTGTCCTTTTTAATAACTTAATTAAATCTTTTAGCAATATAACATAACAAGGATCTATCTCAGAAGTGAGTCATAATAAGCACGGCTTAGTTCAGTTCAGTTCAATCGCTTAGTCGTGTCCGACTCTTTGTGGCCCCATGAACCGCAGGACTCCACGCCTCCCTGTCCATCACCAACTCCTGGAGTTTACTGAAACTCATGTCCATTGAGTCGGTGATGCCATCTAACCATCTTATCCTCTTCATCCCCTTCTCCTCCTGCCTTCAATCTCTCCCAACATCAGGATCTTTTCAAATGAGTCAGCTCTTTGCATCAGTTCAGTTCAGTCGGTCAGTCGTGTCCGATTCTTTGTGACCCCATGAATCACAGCACGCCAGGCCTCCCTGTCCATCACCAACTCCCAGAGTTCACTCAGACTCACATCCATCGAGTCAGTGATGCCATCCAGCCATCTCATCCTCTGTCACCCCCTTCTCCACCTCTCCCCAATCCCTCCCAGCATCAGAGTCTTTTCCAATGAGTCAACTCTTTGCATCAGGTGGCCAAAATATTGGAGTTTCAGCTTTAACATCAGTCCTTCCAATGAACACCCAGGACCGATCTCCTTCAGAATGGACTGGTTGGATCTCCTTGCAGTCCAAGGGACTCTCAAGGGTCTTCTCCAACACCACTGTTCCAAAGCATCAATTCTTCTGCATTCAGCTTTCTTTATAGTCCAACTCTCACATCCATACATGACCACTGGAAAAAACCATAGCCTTGACTAAACAGACCTTTGTTGACAAACTAATGTCTCTGCTTTTGAATATGCTATCTAGGTTGGTCTTAACTTTCCTTCCAAGGAGCAAGTGTCTTTTAATTTCATGGCTGCAATCACCATCTGCAGTGATTTTGGAGCCCAGAAAAATAAAGTCAGCTATTGTTTCCACCATTTCCCCATTTATTTGCCATGAAGTGATGGGACCAGATGCTATGATCTTAGGTTTCTGAATGTTGAGCTTTAAGCCAACTTTTTTGCTCTCCTCTTTCACTTTCATCAAGAGGCTCTTTAGTTCTTCTTCACTTTCTGCCATAAAGGTGTGTCATCTGCATATCTGAGGTTATTGATATTTCTCCCAGAAATCTTGAGTCCACCTTGTGCTTCTTTCAGCCCAGCGTTTCTCATGATGTACTCTGCATACAAGTTAAATAAGCAGGGTGACAATAGACAGCTTTGACGTACTCCTTTTCCTATTTGGAACCAGTCTGTTGTTCCATGTCCAGTTCTAACTGTTGCTTCCTTTCCTGCATACAGGCTTCTCAAGAGGCAGGTCAGGTGGTCTGGTATTCCCATCTTTTTCAGAATTTTCCACAGTTTGTTGTGATACATACAGTCAGAGGCTTTGGCATAGTCAATAAGGCAGAAATAGATGGTTTTCTGGAACTCTGTTGCTTTTTAGTAAGCACAGACCTTAATTAACAAAACTAGAACTTAATATTTAGTGAAACATAATTTTTTCTTTTTTGGAGAACTCATTGTGAGGGCATTAACACCGTAGCCAGGAAAGGCTTTAACCCATCAAATAAAAATGAGGTCTGTCGGGGAGCCCAGAAAAACCAAGCAGCCATCTTGGATTTCCTATAGCCCTGGCTCTTTGATTTTTGGCTGTTGTTTATTTATTTTTAATTTCCTGATTTAAGAGCAGACTATTGCCATGTTTTAAGGACATCAAGATAGTGAAAGTCTAACCATGAGGGGTTATTTTTTGTAGAAGCAGAATGAGGTTTGTCTACATGTACCATAATCTTAAATAATGTTTATTTCCTTTACCAAAGTAACAAAAAGATTTTAAAAACAAATATAAATCATTTAAAGGCAAAGAAATTTATAATCTGTTATCAAAACCTGGATTTTAAGAAAAACTTTGTCTTCTAAACAGAGTGAAGACAAATTCCAGACTGGTTCCAGCTTACTGTTAATAACAAAATTTGTTTATCTGTTTAGTCTTAGAAAGTCTTTTCCATGAATCTTGAAGAACTGGCAGTATTCTTCTAGAGGCATGAGAGTCAAACCATGGAAGGTATGTTTAAAATCTGATTCTATTGACAAAGAAACCTGGTCATAACACTTTAATATGATAACTAGAACTATTATTGACCATATTTTATCAGGGAATATCAGAATCACATGAATTTCACATAATTTTAGGATATCTTTATTAGTAATATCAACCATACAGTATAACCTGAGAAGATTTTTCACCCCCTTTAACAGTACTTCCCACATAATTTAACATGTCCAATGAACCCAGGTAGTTTAATAGCTCTTTGGGATGTCTCAGGGCCCTCTGAAACATCCCAAAGTTAGTTAGAAGTCAAGTTATTTAGGAAGTTTGTCAATAAATATCAAAAGGGTTTATACACTCAGTCAAGAAGGATGACATAAGTTACTGTGAAATAATTATTTATTTAGCCAAAGTTAAAAAGATTTCAAAAATTTCAAAGGTAAATATAGAACAGATCAATTAAGAGGTAAAGAAACTTACATCTATTATTAAAAGCAGTTCAACATTTGAAGAAAGGATGTCCTCTTAACAGAGAGAGAAAGGCCGAATTTAAGTTTTTGCACTAGCTTGCTTTAAACTCATTTAGGTAAACTTAATTAAATTTATTTTAAATTAGTTAGTCCTAAACACGCACAGAAGGCAATGGCACCCCTCCAGTACTCTTGCCTGGAAAATCCTGTGGACGGAGGAGCCTGGTGGGCTGCAGTCCATGGATCGCTAAGAATCCGACACGACAGCGAGTTCACTTTCACTTTTCACTTTCATGCATTGGAGAAGGAAATGGCAACCCACTCCAGTGTTCTTGCCTGGAGAATCCCAGGGACGGGGAGCCTGGTGGGCTCCCGACTGTGGGTCGCACAGAGTCGGACATGGCTGAATCGACTTAGCAGCAGCAGCAGCAACCATGCGCAAAAACTTTTTTTCAGGGTCCACCTTCCACACACCTTTTAATCACTTTCTGTAACAGCCACCTGGAAGTCAGATGTACTTTCTTTATTTTTTTTATATTTTTTGTTAAAACATACATCCTACTTTCTTATTAGATTAGCAAACAAACATTAATACTAGATATTTAATATTGAATATTTCCCATTTTCTGGATTCAAATGAATCTGAAATTTATTTAGTTAATTTTTCTTGTATTTAGAATTATTGATTTGTAAGCACTTACTTTTCTTTAGGCCAATTAGAACTCATTTACAACTTCATCAATATTATCGGAAAAAAAGACATACACTGAGACAAACATAAATCCAGACAGACAGAGTGACAGATCTTATAGTTTTCTATTTGAAATGCTCTTTGACCCCCTCCCTTTTTTTCTCTTTTGCTTGAAGTTCTAATTTGCCCAAGGCTGAGGTCTCAGGCAAAGTTGGCTGTGTATTTCAAAGGACATGGAAAGTGTTAACTTCAAGCTTTTCCCTGGGCAGGCCTTATAACAAGCTAAGTAAGTAAGTGTTAGTCACTCAGTCGTGCCCAATTCTTTGCAATCCCGACTCTTTGCAACCCCATGGACTGCAGCCCACCAGGCTCCTCTGTCCATGAGATTTTCCAGGAAAGGATACTGGAGTGGGTTGCCATTTCCTTCTCCAGGGGATCTTCCCAACCCAGGGATTGAACCCAGGTCTCCTGCACTGTAGGCAGATTCTTTACCGAGTGAGCTACAAGGGAACCCTTATAACAAGCTACTGCTTGCTGCTGCTCTAAGTCGCTTCAGTCGTGTCCAATTCTGTGCGACCCCATAGACGGCAGCCAAACCAGGCTCCCCCGTCTGGATTATCCAGGCAAGAACACTAGTTGTTTTTAATCTGCATGGTGCAAAAAATAAATTGATTTTGCATCTTTTTTTTTTTGTCCAAAATA
>NW_017218483.1:0-11890 GCF_001704415.2 Capra hircus | reverse complement strand
AGTGGGTCCTGAGGGGTGCAGCATAGCAAGAGCTTAAAAATCCATCCAATTTGTCTTTTTTTTTTACCTCGGAGAGAACGAGTTTGCTCCACCTCCACCCTTGGCAGTGTGGAGGAAGAGGCACCACCCCTCCCAAAGGGACATAGGGCCTACCAGGAGAGAAAGGCCCTTGAGGAGCTGAGCCAGGTAGGCAGCCAGTGATGTCAAGCACACTCCGCTGCTTGCTTCTTCATGGGCACTCCCACGATCTGCTAGGAATGTCTTTGCAAGGATCTCAAAGGGAAGGGAGATACATGGCCCTGTCTCTGGAACTTCAGTCCTCTGAGCAGATCTGGAGGTCTTGAGTTGTATAAGCAAACCTGTTCCTTCCAAATAGAGGCTTTGCAAACACACCCCCGGTGGTTGCCTCTTCTTCCCCGAAGAAGTCTTTCTTTCCCCACATGCTGCGAACTCCCTGTCCCAACCTCCAAGAATAGTGCTTCTTGCCATTCCTTTCTTAGAGGCAGTTATCCCTGAGCTTGGGGCCGTAGGGTAGCCCCCACACTCACAGGGAAAGGCAAAGACTCCTCCATACATCTCCTCTATCCCCTTTGCTCTGGAGGAGAGCTCTAGTGAGCCTAGGTCTTTCAGGAAATTCTTGGCTTGGACAGGATCTCACCCTGTTGAACCTGCATACCCAACCAGGGGCCACAGAGCACCTGTTTCAGTAAAGTGGGCCCTGAAAGGTGCAGCCTAGCAAGAGCTTGAAAATCCATTCAATTGCTGTTTTTGTACCTCTGACAGAGCGAGCTTGGCTCCACCCTTTGGCAGTGAGGAGAAAAGAGGCATGACACCCTCCCCAAGGGGACATGGGGCCTACTTCGAGAGGAAAGGCCCTTGTGGAGCTGAGGCCAGGAAGGCACACAGTCGTGTCAAACACACTCCCACTGCTTGCTTCTTCAGGGGCACTCCCGCTATCAGCTAGGAATGTCTTTGCAATGATCACAAAGGGAAGGGGAGATACAGGGCCCTGCTTCTGGACCTCCGGTGCTCTGAGCAAAATCTCGAGGTCTCCCGTTGTTGGTCAAGGTCAAGGTCAAGTTCAGTTCAAGGTCAAGTTCAAGTTTAAGGTCAAGGTCAAGTTCAAGTTCAAGTTCAAGCTCAAGATCAAGGTGAAGTTTAAGTTCAAGTTCAAGGTCAACTTCAGTCAAGTTCAAGGTCAAGGTCAAGTTTCAGGGTCAAGTTCAAGGTCAAGGGTTCAAGGTCAAGGTTCAAGGTCAAGTTTGTCAAGTTCAAGGTCAAGGTTCAAGTTCAAGTTCAAGGTCAAGTTCAAGGTTCAAGTTCAAGTTGCAAGTTCAAGGTCAAGTTCAAGTTCAAGGTCAAGGTCAAGGTTCAAGTTCAAGTTGAAGTTCAAGGTCCAAGTTCAAGTTCAAGGTTCAAAGTTCAAGTGTCAAGTTCAAGTTCAAGTCAAGTTCAAGTTCAAGGTCAAGCATTCAAGTTCAAGTTCAATGTCAAGGTCAAGTTCAAGTTCAAGGTCAAGGTTCAAGTTCAAGGTCAAGTTCAAGTTCAAGTTCAACGTCAAGGTCAAGTTCAAGTTCAAAGTCAAGTTCAAGTTCAAGTTCAAGGTCAAGTTGAAAGTTGAAGTTCAAGTTCTTCAAGGTCAAGTTCAAGTTGAAGTTCAAGGTCAAGCCAAGTTCAAGTTCAAGGTCAAGGTCAAGTTCAATTTCAAGTTCAAGGTCAAGCCCAAGTTCAAGTTCAAGGTCAAGGTCAAGGTCAAGTTCAAGTTCAAGGGCAGGGCAAGGCCAAGCCCAAGACCAAGGCAAGGGCAACAGCAACGCCAAGGGCAAGGCCAAGGCCCAGGCCAAGGCAAAGGCCAAGGCCACCAAAGCGACGCCCAAACCCCGTAACGCCTGACAAAAGGCAGAAGCCACTAGGCCCCTGTGCAGAGGAAGCCACTGAAGGCAGCAAGGCCACAGAGCTCCCCCGACTCCCATTCCCACATGAAGATGTGAGGATAAAGGGCCTCATCCCAGCAAAGCACCCGCTCCCACCACCCCCCAACCCCGGCCCCCGCCCCCGCAGCACGCCCCCTGAAACAACACTGTCTTCCCAGAAAAGAGAACGGAGAAGCCATGTGTGTGCCAAAGGAGCAAGATGAACGAACGATGCCACGCCCTCCGAATTTGGGCACACCTGACGCCTCGGAACCCCGGGCCTGGCCGATGGGTCCCAGCCGTTCTCGGGTGGGAGGGGGGTCAACACATTGGCCGAGAGCCCTTGCCCAGGCCACCCGCAAATCCCCTGAGATGTGATCCGACCACAGGGACCGAGGGCAAACGTACCGCTTGAGGTGCTGGAGGAGCCGGACGAAGCCATGGTGGGAGAGGCACACGGGCACGCTGCAGACTGCTGGCTGAGTGGGCGGGGACCCCAGCAGCTCAGGACTCTGGAGAACGGGAGGCGTCTCCTGCCACCATTGACGTCAATAGGGTTTGGGTGGGTAGATGGAGGGGGGCCGCCCCTGGCCTCTTTCCAAGCAGAGACCCTGGACGGAGTCCCGTGGAGCGAGTGGGCTTTTCCCGGGCACGGCTGTGCCCTGGACCGCCAAGATCCCCGTTGGGGTGGGCGGGCAGTTCGGGGGCTTTGGTTTGTGGCCCTCCCTCGCAGCGGGGGTGGGTTCAACCCCGAGTGGATCAATCAGGGGCCCTCAGCAGTGCCAAGGGAACTCACCGCCCAGGAAACGCCCCTAGGTCCCTTTGAATTGGCCACCAACGCCCCCTTTCCCAGCCTGCCTTGCTCTGAGATTTCCCGCCTTTTCACATTCCACAGGTCCCTGGGTCCTCGACTGTCCCCCGCTGGCTCCTCCGAGGCATTCCGGGACACCAGACGCTCTCTCCAGCGCCTCCACCTAGATCCCTCGCTGTCCTCGCCTCCGTTTCCCCATGCCCCCTCCCCAACTCCTCCGTGGGCTCTTGGCATCCTTTCCCTACAGCAGTCCCAGAGTGCCACCCCCGAGGGCTTTTGAGTTGCCTGGAGCCCAAGGCTCCGGCCAGAGACCTGAGGGGCCAGCGTCTGGACTGGCAGCTAATGCCATTTGGGGCTTTTCTCCACGTGGGAGCCTGAGGCCCGCACCTCCGCGGGGCAACCCCCCAGCGCGAGTGCCCTGGAGATACCCGCCAAGGGGACAGTGTATCCCCTACTGTGGGGAAGGAGGTTCCTGTTTTCCCTGCACTGTGTTCGACTTTCACGCGAGGATCGACTCACACCATGGTGGCAAGTGGAATAGCCTTGTGGGAAAGCCTCATGGGAAAGACTCCAGGGAAAGCCACAGATTCCTTGATCCACGAGAAGGGAAGCGTGACACTGCTGCTACCGCTCGGGAGGAAAGCGCACGTGCATGACCCCACTCGAGCCGAGGACTGACGCAAGCTTGGGAGACTCCAGAAGTACGCCAAGATCCATGTCAGCACTGGAGAGGAATCCTCAGGTTCCGGTCCCGACTCCACACAAGGTCTTAGGCCCCGGCATCGACCGGAGAGGAATCCTGAGAGGCCCCCTAGCACCTCGCAGTGGGGACTGGCCTTTCCTGAGGTCACCAGAGCGGGTCCCTGAGGTCTCCGTCGTAACTCGAGAGCACCTGCCAGCAACTCGAGAAAATCCAGGAGGTTCTCCCCTCCAGGCGAGATGAGGCCCATTTCCGCTGAGGGTCTCGAGGCTAATCACACCTAACCTCTGGAACTTCCAAAGGGTCCTTCACACCCTTGCTGCAAGTCAAGAAGTTCTCCGACATACCCATATCCACTCGAGAGGAAGGACGAGGTTCCCGCCCATATCCAGCGGAGCCCCGTTTCCGCCTCGTAGCTCGAGAAGAGGGATCCTTTCCCTTCGTCGTCGGGAAAGAATTCCCGGCCTTCCCGTCGGCATCTCAAGAGGAGGCGCTCTCCACAGGAAAGACGAGAGGAACTCCAGGGCCTTGCCAGCATTCCAAGAGTCCCCCAGATGTCTAAGTCCATTCCAGAAGAAACTGTTTTCCCTGCACTGCCTCGACGTTCACGCCGAGGATCGACTCACACCACCGTGGCACGTGGGACAGCCCTGTTGGAAAGCCTCGTGGGAAAGCCTCAATGGAAAGCGACAGATCCCTTGATCCACACGTCGGCAAGCGTGACACTGCTGCTGCAGGTCGTGAGGAAATGGCAGGTGCATGCCCCCACACGAGATGAGGACTGACTCCCCTGGTGAGACTCCAGAAGTACGGAAAGATTCATGTCAGCACTGGAGAGGCATCCTCAGGGTCTGGCCCCGACTCCACACAAGGTCTTAGGCACCGGGCCATCGATGGGAGAGGAATCCCTAAAGGCCCCTGGTAACTCGCATGAGGAATGGCCTTTCCTGAGGCCACCAGAGCGGGTCCCCTGAGGACCCGTCGTAACTCGAGAGCACCTGCCGCAACTGGGTAAAATCCAGGAGGTTCTCCCTCCAGGCGGGATGAGGCCCATTTCCTCTGAGGTGTCTGGAGGCTCATCACACCTAACCTCTGAAAAATTAAAAAGGGTCCTTGCTGCAACTCAAGAAGTTCCCCGACATACCCGTCTCCACACGAGAGGAAGCACGAGGGTCCCGCCCACATTCAGAGGAACCCCCGTTTCCGAGATGAAGGATCCTATCCTGCTTAGTCAGGAAAGATTTTTCGGCGTTCCCATGGCATCTCAAGAGCAAGGGTTCTCAATAGGAAAGGCAAGAGGAACTCCAGGGTCGTGCCACCATTTCAAGAGTCCCCCAGATGTCTCAGTCCATTTCAGAGGAACCCGTTTTCCGCACTGCCTCGATTTCACGCCGAGGATCCACTCACACCATGGTGGCATGTGGACAGCCCTGTGAGAAAGCCTCGAGGGAAAGCCACAGATCCCTTGATCCCCGGGACGGGAAGCGTGACACATCTGCTACACTGTCCCTGAGGTCACGGTCGTATGTCGAGAGTACCTGCCGCAACTCGAGAAAATCCAGGAGGTTCTCTGCTCCAGTCGAGATGAGGCCCATTTTCTCTGCGGCGTCTCGAGAGTAATCACAACTAAACTCTGGAACTTCCAAAGTGTCCTAAACACCTTGCTAAAACTCAAGAATTCCCCGACATACCCGTCTCCACTCCAGAGGAAGCACGAGGGTCCGGCAACCGCCAGAGGAGCTCCGTTTCCTCCTCCAAGCTCGAGATGAGGGATCCTTCCCTGCTTCCTCGGGAAAGAATTCCCGACGTTTCGACGCATCTCAAGAGGAGGCTCACTGCACAGGAAAGGCGAGAGAACTCATGGGTCGTGCCACCATTCCAAGAGTCCCCCAGATGTCTCAGTCCATTCCAGAGGATCCTGTTTTCCCTGCACTGCTTCGACTTTCACGCTGAGGATCGACTCACACCTGGGTGCACGTGTGACAACCTGTGGGAAAGCCTCGTGGGAAAGCCTCGAGGGAAAGCCACAGATCCCTTAATCCACGGACGGGAGCGTGACACTGCTGCTACAGCACGGGAGGAAAGCGCACGTGCATGCCCCTACTCGAGACGAGAACTGACTCCCCTGGGGAGACTCCAGAAATACCCCAAGATGCATGTCAGCCCTGGAGAGGAATCCTCAGGTTCCGGCCCCGACTCCACACAAGGTCTTAGGCCCTGGCATCGACGGAGAGGAATAGCGACAGGACCTCTAGCAACTCACATGGGGACTGCCCTTTCCTGAGGTAACCAGAGCGGGTCCATGAGGTCCCCGTCGTAAGTCGAGAGCACCTGCCGCAACTCGGTAAAATCCAGGAGGTTCTCCCTGCAGGTGAGATGAGGCCCGTTTCCACTGATGTGTCTCGAGGCTAATCACACGTGAACTCTGGAACTTCTAAAGAGTCTTTCACAGTCATGCTGCAACTCAAGAAGTTCCCCGACATACCCGTCTCCACTCAAGAGGAAGCACGAGGGTCCCGGCCACATCCAGAGGAGCTCCGTTTCCGGCTCGTAGCTCGAGATGAGGGATCCTTTCCCTACTGGTCGGGAAAGAATTCCCGGCATTCCCATCGCATCTCAAGAGGAGGCGCTCTCCAAAGGAAAGGGGAGAGGAACTGCAGGGTCGTGCCACCATTCCCAGAGTCCCCCGGATGTCTCATTCCATTCCAGGGAAACCTGTTTCCCTGCACTGCCTCGACATTCAAGCCGAGGATCGACTCACACCACGGTGGCACGTGGCACAGCCCTGTGGAAGGCCTCGTGGGAAAGCCTCGTGGGAAAGCCTCGAGGGAAAGACCCAGATCCCTTGATCCACCGAAGGGAAGCGTGACACTGCTGCTTCAGCTCGGGAGGAAATCGCACGTGCATGCCCCCACTCGAGACGAGGACTGCCTCCACTAGGGAGACTCCATTAGTACCCCAAGATCCATCTCAGCACTGGAGAGGAATCCTCAGGTTCCGGCACTGACTCCACACAAGGTCTTAGGCCCGGGCATCGACGGGAGAGGAATCCCGAGAGGCCCCGAGCAACACGCATGGGGACTGGCCTTTCCTGAGGCCACAAGAGCGGGTCCCTGAGGTCCCCGTCGTAAGTCGAGAGCACCTGCCGCAACTCGAGAAAATCCAGAAGGTTCTCCCCTCCAGGAGAGATGAGGCCCATTTCCGCTGAGACGTCTCGAGGCTAATCACACCTAACCTCTGAAACTTCCAAAGGGTCCTTCACGTCCTTGCTGCAACTCAAGAAGTTCCCTGACATACCTGTCTCCACTCGAGAGGAAGCACGAGAGGCCTGCCCACATCCAGAGGAGCCCCATTTCCGTCTCCTAGCTCGAGAGGAGGGATCCTTTCCCTGCGTTGTCGGGAAAGAATTCCCGGCGTTCCCATAGCGTCTCAAGAGGAGTCGCTCTCCACAGGAAAGGAGAGAGGAACTCCAGGGTGGTGCCACCATTCCCAGAGTCCCCCACATGTCTCAGTCCATTTCACGGAAACCCTGCTTTCCCTGCATTAACTTGGCTCTCAAGCCGAGGATCGACTCACACAACGGTGGCATGTGGGACAGCCCTTTGGGAAAAGCCTCGTGGGAAAGCCTCTGGGAAAGACTCGAGGAAAGCCCCTGATCCCTTACTCCACAAGAAGGGAAGCGAGATACTGCAGCTACAGCTCGGGAGGTAAGCGCATGTGCATGTGCCCACTCGAGACGAGGACTGACTCCCCTGGGAGACTCCAGAAGTACCCAAGATCCATGTCAGCAAGGAGAGGAATCCTCAGGTTCCTGCACCGACTCCACACAAGGCCTTAGGCCCGGCATCGATAGGAGTGAAATCCCGAGAGGCCCCGAGCCACTCGCATGGGGACTGGCCTTCCTGAGGCCACCAGAGCGAGTCCCTGAGGTCCACGTCATAAGTCGAGAGAACCTGCCACAACTCGAGAAAATCCAGGAGGTTCTTCCCTCCAGACGAGATGAGCCCCATTTCCACAGAGGCGACTCGAGGCTAATCACACCTAACCTCTGGACCTTCCAAAGGGCCCTTCACACCCTTGCTGCAACTCAAGAAGTTCCCTGACATACCCGTCTCCACTCGAGAGGAAGCACGAGAGTCCCGCCCACATCCAGAGGAGCCCTGTTTCCGCCCTCTAGCTCGACAGGAGGGATCCTTTCCCTGCGTGTTCGGAAAGAATTCCGGCGTTCCCGTCACATATCAAGAGGGGGCGCTCTCCACAGGAAAGGCGAGAGGAACTCCAGTGTCGTGCCACCATTCCCAGAGTCCCCCAGATGTCTCAGTCCATTCCAGGGAAACCTGTTTCCCTGCACTGCCTCGACTTTCAAGCCGAGGATCGACTCACCACCACGGTGGCACGTGGGACAGCCCTGTGGGAAAGCCTTCTGGGAAAGCCTCGTGTGAAAGACTCGAGGGAAAGCCACAGATCCTTGATCCTCGTGAAGGAAAGCGTGACATTGCTGCTACAGCTCGGGAGGAAAGCCCACGTGCATGCCTCCCCTCGAGACGAGGACTGACTCCCGGGGAGACTCAGAAGTACCCAAGATCCATGTCAGCACTGGAGAGGAATCCTCAGTTCTGGCACCGACTCCACACAAGGTCTTAGGCCCCGGCATAGACGGGAGAGGAATCCCGAGAGGCCCCGAGCAACTCGCATGGGGCCTGGCCTTTCCTGAGGGCACAAGAGCGGGTCCCTGAGGTCCCCGTCGTAAGTCGAGGGCACCTGCCGCAACTCGAGAAAATCCAGGAGGTTCTACCCTCCAGGCGAGATGAGGCCCATTACCGCTGAGGCGTCTCGAGGCTAATCACACCTAACCTATGGAACTTACAAAGGGTCCTTCACGCCCTTGCTGCAACTCAAGAAGCTCCCCACATACCCGTCTCCACTCGAGAGGAAGCCCGAGAGTCCGCCCACATCCAGAGGAGCCCCGTTTCCCCCTCCTAGCTCGAGAGGAGGGATCCTTTCACTGAGTGGTCGGTCAAGTATTCCCGGAGTTCCCGTCTCATCTCAAGAGGAGGCGCTCTCCACAGGAAAGGCGAGAGGAACTCCAGATTCGTGCACCCATTCCCAGAGTCCCCCAGATGTCTCAGTCCATTCCATGGAAACCTGTTTCTCCTGCACTGCCTCGACTTTCTAGCCTAGGATCGACACACACACGGTGGCACGTGGGACAGCCCTTTGGGAATCTCGGAGAAAGCCTCGTGGAAAACACTCGTGGGAAAGCCTCGAGGGAAAGCCGCAGATACCTTGATCCACGCGAAGGGAAGCGTGACACTGCTGCTACAGCTCTGGAGGAAAGCGCACGTGCATGCCCCCACTCGAGATGAGGACTGACTACCGTGGGAGACTGGAGAATACCCCAAGATCCTTGTCAGCACTGCAAAGGAATCCTCAGGTTCCGGCACCGACTCCACACAAGGTCTTAGGCCCTGGCATCGACGGAGAGGAACCCCGAGAGGGCCCTGAGTAACTCGCATGGGGACTGGTCTTTCCTGAGGCCACCAGAGCGGGTCTCTGAGGTCCCTGTCGTAAGTCGAGAGCACCTGCCGCAACTCGAGAAAATCCAGGAGGTTCTCCCTCCAGGCGAGATGAGGCCATTTCCGCAGAGGCGACTCGAGGCTTATCACACCTGACCTCTGGAACTTCCAAAGGGTCCTTCACACCCTTGCTGCAACTCAAGAAGTTCCCCGACATACCCGTCTCCACTCGAGAGGAAGCCACGAGAGTCCCGCCCACATCCAGAGGAGCCCCGTTTCCGCCTCCTAGCTCGAGGAGGGATCCTTTCCCTGCGTGTTCAGAAAAGAATTCCCGGCGTTCCCCGCACATATCAAGAGGGGGCGCTCTCCACAGGAAAGGCGAGAGGAACTCCAGGGTCGTGCACCATTCCCAGAGTCCCCCAGATGTCTCAGTCCATTCCAGGGAAGCCTGTTTCCCGCACTGCCTCGACTTTCAAACGAGGATCGACTGACACCACGTGGCACGTGGGACATCACTGGGGGAAAGCCTCGTTGGAAAGCCTGGTGGAAAGCGTCGTCCTCATGGAAAGCCTCGAGGAAATCCCAGATCCTATGATCCACGGGAAGGGAAGCGTGACACTGCTGCTACAGCTCGGGAGGAAAGCGCACGTGCATACCCCCACTGGAGACGAGGACTCACTCCCTGGGGACTCAGAAGTACCCAAGAGCGATGTCAGCACTGCAGAGAATCTCAGTTTCCGACACCGACTCACACAAGGTCTTAGGCCCAGCATCGATGGAGAGGAATCCCGAGCGCCCCCGAGCAAATTCGCATGGGGACTGGCCTTTCCTGAGGCCACCAGAGCGGGTCCCTGAGGTCCCTGTCGTAAGTCGAGAGCACCTGCCGCAACTCGAGAAAATCCAGGAGGTTCTGCCCTCCAGGCGAGATGAGGCCCATTTCGCTGAGGCGTCTCGAGGCTAATCACACCTAACCTGGAACTTCCAAAGGCCTTCACACCCTTGCTGCAACTCAAGAATCCCCGACATACCCGTCCCCTCGAGAGAAGCAAAGAGCTCCGCCACATCCAGAGAGCCCCGTCCAGCTCGAGAGGAGGATCCTTTCCCTGTGGGTCGGGAAGAATTCCCGGCGTTTCTGTCGCATCTCAAGAGAGGCGCTCTCCACAGGAAAGGCGAGAGAACTCCAGGGTCGTGCCACCCATTCGCAGAGTCCCCAGATGTCTCAGTCCATTCCAGGGAAACCTGTTTCCCTGCACTGCCTTGACTTTCTAGCCGAGGATCTCACACACCACGGTGGCACGTGGGACAGCCCTGGGAAAGCCTCGGGAAAGCGTGGGAAAAGCCTCGTGGGAAAGTCTCTAGGGAAAGCCACAGATACCCTTGATCCACGCGAAGGGAAGCATGACACTGCTGCTACAGCTCTGGAGGAAATCGCACGTGCATGCCCCCACACGAGACGGACTGACTCCCCTGGGGAGACTGCCAGAAGTACCCCAAAATCCAGGTCACACTGGAGAGGAATCCTCAAGTTTCCGCACCGACACACAAGGTCGTAGGCCCGGCATCGACGGGAGAGGACCCGAGAGGCCCCTGAGCAACGCGCATGTGGACTGGCCTTTACTGAGTCCATCAGAGCGGGTCTGAGGTCCTCGTCATAAGTCGAGAGCACCTGCCCCAACTCGAGAAAATCCAGGAGTTCTCCCCTCCAGGCAAGATGAGGCCCATTTCCGCTGAGGCGTTGAGGCTAATCACACCTAACCTCTGACTTCCAAAGGGCCCTTCACACCGTTGCTGCAACTCAAGAAGTTCTCCGACATACCCGTCTCACTCGAGAGGAAGCACGAGAGTCCCACCCACATCCAGAGAGCCCCATTTCTGCCTCTAGCTCCAGAGGTGGGATCCTTTCCGTGCGGTCTGGAAAAGATTCACCGAGTTCCCGTCGCAATCAAGAGGAGGCGCTCTCCACAGGAAAGGCGAGAGGAACTCCAGGGTCGTGCCACCATTCGCAGAGTCCCCCAGATGTCTCAGTCCATTCCAGGGAAACCTGTTTCCCTGCACTGCCTCGACTTTCAAGCCGAGGATCGACTCACACCACGGGCACGTGGGACAGCCCTGTGGGAAAGCTTCTTGGAAAGCCTCGTGTGAAAGACTCGAGGGAAAGCCACAGATCCCTTGATCCACGTGAAGGAAAGCGGACATTGCTG
The DNA here is from genome assembly GCF_001704415.2 of Capra hircus. Lineage (NCBI taxonomy): Eukaryota > Metazoa > Chordata > Mammalia > Artiodactyla > Bovidae > Capra > Capra hircus. The sequence continues at coordinate 749 of NW_017218483.1, read as the reverse complement.
CTACAGCTCGGAGGAAAGCCCACGTGCATGCCTCCCCTCGAGACGAGGACTGACTCCTCCGGGAGACCTCAGAAATACCCCAAGATCCATGTCAGCACCGGAGAGGAATCCTCAGGTTCTGGCACCGACTCCACACAAGGTCTTAGGCCCCGCATAGACGGGAGAGGAATCCCGAGAGGCCCTCGAGCAACTCGCATGGGGCCTGGCCTTTCCTGAGGCACCAGAGCGGTCCTGAGGTCCCCGTCGTAAGTCGAGGGCACCTGCCGCAACTCGAGAAAATCCAGGAGGTTCTACCCTCCAGGCGAGATGAGGCCCATTACCGCTGAGGCGTCTCGAGGCTAATCACACCTAACCTATGGAACTTACAAAGGGTCCTTCACGCCCTTGCTGCAACTCAAGAAGCTACCCCACACCCGTCTCCACTCGAGAGGAAGCCGAGAGTCCCGCCCCATCCAGAGGAGCCCCGTTTCCCCCCTCCTAGCTCAAAGGAGGGATCCTTTCACTGAGTGGTCGGTCAAGTATTCCCGGAGTTCCCGTCTCATCTCAAGAGGAGGCGCTCTCCACAGGAAAGGCGAGAGGAACTCCAGATTCGTGCACCATTCCAGAGGCCCCCAGATGTCTCAGTCCATTCCATGGAAACCTGTTTCTCCTGCACTGCCTCGACTTTCTAGCCTAGGATCGACACAACAACACGGTGGCACGTGGGACAGCCCTTTGGGAAAGTCTCGTGAGAAAGCCTCGTGGAAAAC
>NW_017218482.1:0-11891 GCF_001704415.2 Capra hircus | reverse complement strand
TTTCCTGGAATAGACTGAGAAATCTGGGTGACTCTGGGAATGGGGCCTGATCCTGGAGTTCCTCTCGCCTTCCTGTGGAGAGCGCCTCCTCTTGAGATGCGACAGGAACGCTAGGAAGTCTTTCCCGACCACGCAGGGAAAGAATCCCTCCTCTCGAGCTAGCAGGCGGAAACGGGGCCACTCTGGAAGTGGGCGGGACTCTCGTGTTCCTCTTGAGTGGAGACGGGTATGTCGGGGAACTTCTTGAGTTGCAGCAAGGGTGTGAAGGACCCTTAGGAAATTCCAGAGTTTAGTGTGATTACCCCCTATTTGCCTAAGCAGAAATGGGCCTCATCTCGCTTGGAGGGTAGAACCTCCTGGATTTTCTCGAGTTGCGGCAGGCGCTCTCGACTTACGACGGGGACCTCAGGGACCCCTCTGGTGGCCTCAGGACAGGCCAGTCCCCATGCGAGTTGCTCGGGGCCTCTCGGGTTTCCTCCGCCGTCGATGCCGGGGCCTAGGACCTTGTGTTGAGTCGGTGCCGGAACCTGAGGATTCTTCTCCAGTGCTGACAAGGATCTTGGGGTACTTCTGGAGTCTCCCCAGTGGAGTCAGTCCTTGTCTCGAGTGGGTCGATGCACGTGCGCTTTCCTCCCGAGCTGTAGTAGCAGTGTCAAGCTTCCCTTCGCGTGGATCAAGGGATCTGTGGCTTCCCAAGAGCTTTTCCCACGAGGCTTTCCCTCAGGGCTGTCCCACGTGCCACCGTGGTGTGAGTCGATCCTCGGCTTGAAAGTCGAAGGCAGTGCAGGGAAAAAAGGTTTCCCTGGAATGGACTGGAGACATCCAGGGGACTCTGGGAATGGTGGCACGACCCTGGAGTTCCTCTCGCCTTTCCTGTGGAGAGCGCCTCCTCTTGAGATGTGACGGGAACACCGGGTATTCTATCCCGACCACGCAGGGAAAGGATCCCACCTCTCGAGCTAGGACGCGGAAACAGGGTTCCTCTGGGTGTGGGTGGGATTCTCGTGCTTCCTGTCGAGTGGCGACGGGTATGTCGGGGAACTTCTTGAGTTGCAGCAAGGGTGTGAAGGACCCTTTGGAAGTTCCAGAGGTAAGGTGTGATTAGCCTCGAGAAACCTCAGCGGAAATGAGACTCTTCTCGCCTGGAGGGGGAGAACCTCCTGGATTTTTCTCGAGTTGCGGCAGGTGCTCTCGACTTACGACTGGGACCTCAGGGACCCACTCTGGTGGCCTCAGGAAAGGCCAGTCCCATTGCGAGTTGCTCGGGGGCCTCTAGGGATTTCTCTCCCCTTCGATGCTTGGGCCTAAGCCTTGTGTGGAGTCAGTGTGGGAACCTGAGGATTCCTCTACAGTGCCGGCATGGATCTTGGGGTACTTCTGGAGTCTCCCCAGGGGAGTCAGTCCTCGTCTCGAGTTGGGGCATGCACGTGCGATTTCCTCCCGAGCATGAAGCAGCAGTGTCACGCTTACCTTCGCGTGGATCAAGGGATCTGGTGTCTTTCCCTAGAGGCTTTCCCACGAGGCTTTCCCACGAGGCTTTCCCACAGGGCGTGTCCACGTGCCACCGAGGTGTGCGTCGATCCTCGGCTTGAAAGTCGAGGCAGTGCAGGGAAAACAGGTTTCCCTGGAATGGACTGAGACATTCTGGGGGACTCTGGGAATGGTGGCACGACACTGGGAGTTCCTCTCGCCATTCCTGTGGAGAGCGCCTCCTCTTGAGATGTGACGGAACCGCCGGGAATTCTTTCCGACCATGCAGGGAAAGATCCCTCCTCTCGGGCTAGGAGGTGGAAACGGGGCTCCTCTGGATGTGGGCGGGACTCTCGTGCTTCCTCTCGAGTGGAGACGGGTATGTCGGGGAACTTCTTGAGTTGCAGCAAGGGTGTGAAGGACCCTTTGGAAGTTCCAGATGTTAGGTGTGATTAGCCTCGAGTTGCCTCAGCGGAAATGGGCCTCATCTCGCCTGGATGGGGAGAACCTCCTGGATTTTCTCGAGTTGCGGCAGGTGCTCTCGACTTACGACTGGGGACCTCAGGGACCCGCTCTGGTGGCCTCAGGAAAGGCCAGTACCCATGCAGTTGCTCGGGGGCCTCTCGGGATTCCTCTCCCGTCGATGCCGGGGCTGAGACCTTGTGTGGAATCTGTGCCGGAACCTGAGGATTCCTCTCCAGTGCTGACATGGATCTTGGGTACTTCTGGAGTCTCCCAGGGGAGTCAGTTCCTCGTCGCGAGAGGGGACATGCACGTGTGTTTTCCTCCTGAGCTGTAGCAGCAGTGTCTCGCTTCCCTTCGCGTGGATCATGGGATCTGTGGCTTTCCCTCGAGGCTTTCCCAGGAGACTTTCCCACGAGGCTTTCCCAAAGGGTCTGTCCACATGCCACCGTAGTGTGAGTCTATCCTCAGCTTGGAAGTCGAGGCAGTGCAGGGAAAAACAGGTTTCCGTGGAATGGAATGAGACATCTGGGGGAGTGTGGGAACGGTGGCACGAACCTGGAGTTCTTCTCGGCGTTTCAAGTGGTGAGCGCCTCCTCTTTGAGATGCGACAAGAACGCCGGGAATTCTTTCCCGACCACGCAGGGAAAGGATCACTCCTCTAGAGCTATGAGGCAGAAACAGGGCTCCTCTGGATGTGGGCGGGACTCTCGTCCTTCTTCTCGAGTGGAGTCGGGTATGTCGGGGAACTTCTTGCCTTGCAGCAAGGGTGTTAAGGATCCTTGGGAAATTCCCAGCGTTTAGGTGTGATTAGCCTAGAGGAGCCTCATCCGAAAGGGCCTCATCTCGCCTGGAGGGGAGAACCTCCTGGATTTTCTCGAGTTGCGGCAGGTGCTCTCGACTTATGACGGGGACCTCAGGGACCCGCTCTGGTGGACTCAGGAAAGGCCAGTCCACATGCGCGTTGCTCAGGGGCCTCTCGGGATTCCTCTCCCGTCGATGCCGGGGCCTACCACCTTGTGTGATTTCAGTGCCGGAACTTGAGGATTCCTCTCCAGTGCTGACATGGATCTTGGGGTACTTCTGGAGTCTCCCCAGGGGAGTCAGTCCTCGTCTCGAGTGTGGGCATGCACGTGGGATTTTCCTCCAGAGCTGTAGCAGCAGTGTCACGCTCCTTCGCGTGTATCAGGGATCTGTGGCTTTCCCTAGAGACTTTCCCACGAGGCATTCCCATGGGGCTTTCCCACGAGGCTTTCCCACAGGGCTGTCCCACGTACCACCGTGGTGTGAGTCGATCCTCGGCTAGAAAGTCAAGGCAGTGCAGGGAAAACAGGTTTCCCTGGAATGGACTGAGACATCTGGGGGACTCTGCGAATGGTGACACGACCCTTGAGTTCCTCTCGGCCTTTCCTGTGGAGAGCGCCTCATCTTGAGATGCGACGGGAATGCCGGGAATTCATTCCCAACCACACAGGGAAAGGATCCCTCCTCTCGAGCTACGAGGCGGACATCGGGAATCCTCTGGATGTGAGCGGAGCTCTTGTGCTTCCTCTCGAGTGGAGACGGGTATGTCGTGGAAATTCTTGAGTTGCAGCAAGGGTGTGAAGGACCCTTTGGAAGTTCCAGAGATTAGGTGTGATTAGCCTCGAGACGCCTCAGCGAAATGGGCCTCATCTCGCCTGGAGGGCAGAACCTCCTTGATTTTCTCGAGTTGCGGTCAGGTGCTCTCGACTTACGACAGGGACCTCAGGGACCCGCTCTGGTGGCCTCAGGAAAGGCCAGTCCCCATGCGATTTGCTCGGGGGCCGCTCGGGATTCCTCTCCCATCGATGCCGGGCCCTAAGACCTTGTGTGGAGTTGGTGTCGGAAACTGAGAATTCCTCTGGCAGTGCTGACATCGCTCTTGGGGTACTTCTGAAGTCTCCCCAGGGGAGTGAGTCCTCGTCTCCAGTGGGGTTATGCACGTGCGCTTTCCTCCCGAGCCTGTAGCAGCAGTGTCACGCTTCCCTTCCCGTGGATCATAGGATCTATGGCATTCCCTCGAGGCTTTCCCACGACGCTTTCCCACCAGGCTTTTCAACGAGGCTTTCCCCCAGTGATGTCCCACGTGCCACCGTGGTGTCATTCGATCCTCGGTTTGAAAGTCGAGGCAGTGCCGGGGAAACAGGCTTCCCTGGAATGGACTGAGACATCTGGGGGACTCTGGGAATGGTGGCACGACCCTGGAGTTCCTCTCGCCTTTCCTGTGGAGAGCGCCCCCTCTTGATATGTTACGGGAACCCGGGAATTCTTTTCCGAACACGCAGGGAAAGGATCCCTCCTGTCGAGCTAGGAGGCGGAAACAGGGCTCCTCTGGATGTGGGCGGGACTCTCGTGCTTCCTCTCGGAGTGGAGACGGGTATGTCAGGGAACTTCTTGAGTTGCAGCAAGGGTGTGAAGGGCCCTTTGGAAGGTCCAGAGGTTAGGTGTGATTAGCCTCGAGTCGCCTCTGTGGAAATGGGCCTCATCTCGTCTGAAGGGAAGAACCTCCTGGATTTTCTCGAGTTGTGGCAGGTGCTCTTGCCTTATGACGGGGACCTCAGGGACTCGCTCTGGTGGCCTCAGGAAGGCCAGTCCCCATGCGAGTGGCTCGAGGGCCTCTCGGGATTTCACTCCCATCAATGCTGGGCCTAAGGCCTTGCGTGGAGTCGGTGCCGGAACCTGAGGATTCCTCTCCATTGCTGACATGGATCTTGGGTACTTCTGGAGTCTCCCCAGGTGAGTCAGTCCTCGTCTCGAGTGGGCGCATGCACATGCGCTTACCTCCCGAGCTGTAGCTGCAGTATCTCGCTTCCCTTCTTGTGGAGTAAGGGATCTGTGGCTTTCCCTCGAGTCTTTCCCACGAGGCTTTCCCACGAGGCTTTCCCAAAGGGCTGTCCCACGTGCCACCATGGTGTGAGTCGATCCTAGGCTTGAAAGCCAAGCAATGCAGTGAAAACAGGTTTCCCTGGAATGGATTGAGACATCTGGGGGACTCTGGGAATGGTGGCACGACCCTGGAGTTCCTCTCGCCTTTCCTGTGGAGAGTGCCTCCTCTTGAGATGCGACAGGAACACCGGGAATTCTTTCCCGACAACGCAGGGAATGGATCCTCCTCTCGAGTAGGAGACGGAAACGGGGCTCCACTGGATGTGGGCAGGACTCTCGTGCTTCCTCTCGAGTGGAGACAGGTATGTCGGGGAAATTCTTGAGTTGCAGCAAGGACGTGAAGGACCCTTTGGAAGTTTCAGAGGTTAGGTGTGATTAGCCTCGGAGTCGGCCTCAGCGGAAATGGGCCTCATCTCGCCTGGAGGGGAGAACCTCCTGGATTTTCTCGAGTTGCGACAGGTGCTCTCGACTTACGACGGGGACCTCAGGGACCTGCTTTGGTGGCCTCTGGAAAGGCCATTCCCTATGCGAGTTGCTCGGGACCTCTCGGAATTCCTCTCCCGTCGATGCCGGGGCCTACGATCTCGTGTGGAGTGGGTGCCGGAACCTGAGGATTCCTCTCCAGTGCTGACATGGATCTTGGGGTACTTCTGGAGTCTCCCACGGGAGTCAGTCCTCGTCTCGAATGGGGGCATGCAGGTGGGCTCTACTCCTGAGCTCTAGCTGCAGTGTCGCGCTTCCCTTCGCGGGCAGTAAGGGATCTGTGGCTTTCCCTGGAGGCTTTCCCACGAGGGTTTCCCACACGGCTGTCCCAAATGCCACCGTTGTGTGAGTCGTTTCTCGGCTTGAAAGTCATGGCAGTGCATGGAAAACAGGTTTCCCTGGAATGGACTGAGACCTCTGGGGCACTCTGGGAATGGTGGCACGACCCTGGAGTTCCTCTCGCCTTTCCTGTGGAGAGCGCTTCCTCTTGAGATGCTACGGAACGCCGGGAATTCTTTCCCGAAAACGCAGGGTAAGGATCCCTCCTCTCGAGCTAGGAGGCGGAAACTGGGCTCCTCTGGATGTGTTCGTGACTGTCGTGCTACCTCTCGAGTGGAGACGGGTATGTCGGGGAACTTCTTGAGTTGCAGCAATGGCGTGAAGGACCGTTTGGAATTTTCAGAGGTTAGGTGTGATTAGCCTCGAAACACCTCAGTGGAAATGGGCCTCATTCGCCTGGAGGGGAGAAACTCCTGGATTTTCTTGAGTTGTGGCAGGCGCTCTCGGCTTACGACGGGTACCTCAGGGACCCGCTCTGGTGGCCTCACGAAAGGCCAGTCCCCATGCGAATTGCTCGGGTGCCTCTCGGTATTCCTCTCTCGTCGATGCCGGGGCATAAGACCTCGTGTGGAGTCGGTGCCGGAACCTGAGGATTGCTCTCCAGTGCTGACATGGATCTTGGGGTACTTCTGGAGTCTCCCCAGGGGAGTCAGTCCTCGTCTCGAGTGGGGACATGCACGTGTGCTTTCCTCCCCAGCTGTAGCAGCAGTGTTGCGCTTCCGTTCGCCTGGACCACGGCATCTGTGGATTTCCCTCGAGGCTTTCCCGCTAGGCTTTCCCACGAGGCTTTCCCACAGGGCTCTCCCATGTTCCACCGTGTTGTGAGTCGATCCTCGGGTTGAAAGTCGAGGCAGTGTAGGGAAAACAGGTTTCCCTGGAATGGACTGAGACATCTGGGGGACTCTGGGAATGGTGACACGACCCTGGAATTCCTCTTGCTTTTCCTGTGGAGAGCGCCTCCTCTTGAGATGCGACGGGAACGCCGGGAATTCTTTCCCGTCCACGCAGGGAAAGGATCCCTGCCCTCGAGCTAGGAGGCGGAAACGGGGCTCCTCTGGATGAGGGCGGGACTCTCGTGCTTCCTCTCGAGTGGAGACAGGTAAGTTGGGGAACTTCTTGATTTGCAGCAAGGGTGTGATAGACCTTTTGGAAGTTCCAGAGGTTAGGTGTGATGAGCCTCGAGACGCCTCAGCGGATATGGGCCTCATCTCGCCTGGAGGGGAGAACCTCCTGGATTTTCTCGAGTTGCGGCAGGTGCTCTAGACTTACGAACGGGGAACTCAGGGACCCGCTCTGGTGGCCTCAGGAAAGAAGAGTCCCCATGCTAGTTCCACTGGGGCCTCTCGGGATTCCTCCCCCGTCGATGCCGGGGCCTAAGACCTTGTGTGGAGTTCCGTGCCGGAACCTGAGGATTCCTCTCCAGTGCTGACATGGATCTTGGGGTACTTCTGGAGTCTCCCGCGGGGAGTCCGTCCTCGTCTCTAGTGGGGGCATGCACTTGCGCTTTCCTCCCGAGCTGTAGCAGCAGTGTCACTCTTCCCTTCGCGTGTATCAAGGGATCTGTGGCTTTCCCTCGAGGCTTTCCCACGAGGCTTTCCCACGAGGCTTTCCCACAGGGCTGTCCCACGTGCCACCGTGGTGTGTCTCGATCCTTGGTTTGAAAGTCGAGGCAGTGCAGGGAAAACAGGTTTCCCTGGAATGGACTGAGACATCTGGGGGGCTCTGGGAATGGTGGCACGACCCTGGAGTTCCTCTCGCCTTTCCTCTGGAGAGCGCCTCCTCTAGAGATGCGACGGGAACTCGGGGAATTCTCTCCCGACCACGAAGGGAAAGGATACCTCCTCTCGAGCTAGGAGGCGGAAACGGGGCTCCTCTGGATGTGGGCCTGACTCTAGTGCTTCCTCTCGAGTGGAGATGGGCATGTCGGGGAACTTGTAGAGTTGCAGCAAGGGCGTGAAGGACCCTTTGGAAGTTCCAGAGGTTAGGTGTGATTTGCCTCCAGACGCCTCAGCGGAAATGGGCCTCATCTCGCCTGGAGGGGAGAACCTCCTGGATTTTCTCGAGTTGCGGCAGGTGCTCTCGCCTTACGACGGGGACCACAGGGACCCGCTCTGGTGGCCTCAGGAAAGGCCAGTCCCCATGCGAGTTGCTAGGGGGCCTCTCGGGATTCCTCTCCTGTCGATGCCGGGGCCTAAGACCTTGTGTGGAGTCGGTGGCGGAACCTTAGGATTCCTCTCCAGTGCTGACATGGATTTTGGGGTACTTCTGGAGTCTCCGCAGGGGAGTCAGTCCTCGTCACGAGTTGCGGCATGCACGTGCGCTTTCCTCCCGAGGAGTAGCAGCAGTGTCACGCTTCCCTTCGCGTGGATCAAGGGATCTGTGGTTTCCCTCCAGGCTTGCCCAGGAGGCTTTCCCACAGGGCTGTCCCATGTGCCACCGTGGTGTGAGTCGATCTTCGGCTTGAAAGTCGAGGCAGTGCAGGGAAAACAGGTTTCCCTGGAATGGACTGAGATATCTGGGGGATCTCGGGAATGGTGGCACGACCCTGGAGTTCCTCTCGCCTTTCCTGTGGAGAGCGCCTCCTCTTGAGATGCGACGGAAATGCCGGGAATTCTTTCCCGACCACGCAGGGGAAGGATCCCTCCTCTCTAGCTAGGAGGCGGAAACTGGGACTCCTCTGGATGAGGGCGGGACTCTCGTGATTCCTCTCGAGTGGAGACGGGTATGTCGGGGAACTTCTTGAGTTGCAGCAAGGGTGTGAAAGACCCTTTGTAAGTTCCAGATGTTAGGTGTGATTAGCCTCGAGACGCCTCAGCGGCAAATGGGCCTCATGTCGCCTGGAGGGGAGAACCTCCTGGATTTTCTCGAGTTGGGGCATGTGCTCTCGACTTACGACGGGGACCTCATGGACCCGCTCTGGTGGCCTCAGGAAAGGCCAGTCCCCAAGCGAGTTCCTCGGGGGCCTCTCGGGATTCCTCTCCCGTCGATGCCGGGGCCTAAGCCTGCCGGGAGCCAGTGTGAGGAAGCCCGCCCGTGACAAGGTTATGAGGAAGGAAGCTGACATACGCAAGGCGTGCTCAGACTTCAGGGACCCCTCTGGAAATTTTTAAGCATGTACCCCAACAAAAATCTGCCGGTTTTTGTGCTCTACTTTTTCACTCTTCTGACCTTTTCTGGAAAAAGTCAATTCAGGGCGTTAGTCTTCTGCATTTGAAAGAGTGTTTCAATCCAAAAACCCTCTGATGGCTTTCTAGCCTGCCTGTAGAACTCGTACAGCTGCGCTTGTGATTGTTTGAGGCCTCCTGACCGCCGGAGGCACAGGAAGCTTAAAACATCCTAGGAATGCAGGAGCTTCTGAGGAGTCAGAATCTTTAGAATAGGACTGATTAAAAGTTTCATTTTTTGGGTCAATGCTTGCTGCCAAATTTTCATATCCTTTATTTTTAGATATAGTTGGTATGTGAAAAACAAGTAGTAGACCTGGTATTAGCAACATTAGATCTTTGAGTTAAGTACCTTCTTTGTTATAACCCACTGCACCTTTGTTCTATAGAGATGTAACTTTAGTGCTTTAAGGAGATGCAGATTAAAGAAAAACACTTCAGGGGAAACAAAATTAACATTCATTAAGGAAGAGAGCCAAAAAGTGTTAACAATCCTCTTGGCCAGAAGATAATGTAAATTACCTGAGACCTTTTGTATACAAAATGATATACAGAAAGAATCTGGGTTGCGAACACTACATAATTTTGTGTTATCCATTGATCTCCATGTATTATCAAAAGTATAAAAGACCTTCTGAACAATAAAGGAGGAGGCCAGGGGCCGGGGGCCAGTTTCTCGGACCAGCTTCTCGAACTAGTCTCTCAGCCTGGTTTCTTGGGACTCTGGCTCCCCCTGTGTCTTTCTCCCTCTTTCTTCTTCTCTACCTTTCTTCTCTCTGCTCTTTACTATAACTTCAGGCTGAATCTCCACATGGAGTGCGGAGGCTCGCCAGGTCTACTTACTTGGCCTGGCTGTTAAGACCCGCATGAAAGGGAGCTTAAGGCGAGGCACCCTTAGATATTCAAGCGGGCGCCGGTGGCCCAACGTAGGTGGTGCAAATTCCTTGTCTGGAATTTTATTGGCCGTCCGCGAAAACCAAGCTATTCAGCACTCTTCCTCCACTTAATCTTCTTACTACACTATAGTTTCCTAATGTAATCTTACATCAATAAATAAACAAGTCTTTCCACACCAACGCCGTCCACCCTTCGAATTCCCTGGATCCACCGGGGCTGGACCCCGGCATAAGACCTTGTGTGGATTCGGTGCCGGAACCTGAGGATTCCTCTCCAGTGCTGACATGGATCTTGGGGTACTTCTGGAGTCTCCCCAGGGGAGTCAGTCCTCGTCTCGAGTGGGGGCATGCACGTGCGCTTTCCTCCCGAGCTGTAGCAGCAGTGTCACGCTTCCCTTCGCGAGGATCAAGGGATCTGTGGCTTTCCCACGAGGCTTTCCCACAGGGCTGTCCCATGTGCCACCGTGGTGTGAGTCGATCCTCGCTTGAAAGTCGAGGCAGCGCAGGGAAAACAGGTTTCCCTGGAATGGACTGAGACATCTTGGGGACTCTGGGAATGGGGCCTGATCCTGGAGTTCTTCTCGCCTTTCCTGTGGAGAGCGCCTCGTCTTGAGATGCCGACGGGAACGCTAGGAATTCTTTCCCGACCACGCAGGGAAAGGAACCCTCCTCTCGAGCTAGCAGGCGGAAACGGGGCCACTCTGGATATGGGGCGGGACTCTCCCATTCCTCTAGAGTGGAGACGGGTATGTCGGGGAACTTCTTGAGGTGCAGCAAGGGTGTGAAAGACCCTTTGGAAGTTCCAGAGTTTAAGTGTGATTACCCCTACTTGCCTCAGCGGAAATGGGCGTCATCTCGTCTGGAGGGGAGAACCTCCTGGATTTTCTCGCAGTTGCGGCAGGTGCTCTCGAGTTACGACGGGGTCCTCAGGGACCCGTCTGGTGGCCTCAGGAAAGGCCAGTCCCCATGCGAGTTAGCCAGGGGGCCTTTAGGGATTCCTCTCCCGATCGATGCTGGTGCCTAAGACCTTGTGTGGAGTCGGGCCGGAACCTGAGGATGCCTCTCCAGTGCTGACATGGAATCTTCCGTACTTCTGGAGTCTCACCAGGGAGTCAGTCCTGCGATCTCGGTGGGGGCATGCACCGTGCCATTTCCTCACGACCTGCAGCAGCAGTGTCACGCTTGCCCGACGGTGGATCAAGGGATCTGTCGCTTTCCCTTCGAGGCTTTCCCACGAGGCTTTCCCACAGGGCTGTCCCACGTGCCACCGGTGGTGTGAGTCGATCCTCGGCGTGAACGTCGAGGCAGTGCAGGGAAAACAGTTTCTCCTGGAATGGACTTAGACATCTGGGGGACTCTTGGAATGGCTGGCAAGACCCTGGAGTTCCTCTCGTCCTTTCCTGTGGAGAGCGCTCCTCTTGTGATGCGACGGAAGGCCGGGAATTCTTTCCCGACGACGAAGGGAAAGGATCCCTCTTCTCGAGCTACGAGGCGGAAACGGGGCTCCGCTGGATATGGGCGGGAACTCTCGTCTTCCTTCTCGAGTGGATATGGTATGTCGGGAGAACTTCTTGAGCTTGCAGCAAGGGTGTGAAGGACCCTTTGGAAGTTCCAGAGGTTTAGGTGTGATTAGCCTCGAGACGCCTCAGCGGAAATGGGCCTCATCTCGCTGGAGGGGAGAACCTCCTGGATTTTCTCGAGTTGCGGCAGGTGCTCTCGAGTTACGACGGGAGACCTCAGGGACCCGCTCTGGTGGACCTCAGGAAAGGCCAGTCCCATGCGAGGTGCTAGGGGGCCTCTCAGGATTCCTCTCCGGTCGATGCCGGGGCCTAAGACCTTGTGTGGAGGCGGGACCGGAACCTGAGGGATTCCTCTCCAGTGCTGACATGGATCTTGGCGTACTTCTGGAGTCTCCCAGGGAGTCAGTCCTCGCTCGAGTGGGGCATGCACGTGCGCTTTCCTCCGAGCCGTAGCAGCAGTGTCACGCTTCCTTATCGTGGATCAAGGGAATCGTGGCTTTCCTGCGAGGCTTTCCCACGAGGCTTTCCAGGGGCTGTCCCACCTGTCCCCATGTTGTGAGTCGATCCTCGGCTTGAAAGTCGAGGCAGTGCAGGGAAAACAGATTTCCCTGGAATGTACTGAGACATCTGGGGGACTCTGGGAATGGTGG
>NW_017218481.1:0-11893 GCF_001704415.2 Capra hircus | reverse complement strand
TGGGGAGGAGAGTGCTAGGGAACCTACGTCTGTCATACACTTTCTGGGCACCCAAGGAATCAGCCTCGTGTGTGCGGGGCTGAAAACCCAGCCAGGGGCCCTGGGAGCCTGGTGCTCTCCGTGTGGCGCTGAATCTGGGCGGCCAAGCAACCGCTGGAGGAGCCCTGCAGTTGCCCTTCCCTTCCCTCTGACAGAATTTCACTGCTGAGCCCTTGCAGTGTGCAACCCACCACCCCTAAGCCTCCCAAGGAGGCTGGGACCTAAGTGCAAAGGCAAGGCAGGATTGGAGCTGAGGCAAGAAAGGCGCCAGTGGCGACTCCCAGGCTCCTGCTGCCTGCTCCTTCCTGGAGAGGCAGCCTAAAAGCAAGGCAAGTCTGGGCAAGGCTAGCCCCCGGCAGAGCAGCCTCGCGCCAGGAACTCTGCCAGATCGGGGGCTCTGAGCAGAGCTAGAGCTCTGCCGTACTGGAGGCCACTTAGCTCCGTGCAAGCAGGGCTTTCCTCTTGACTGGGCTCGGCTGCCTTCTTCTCCCGAGGAGGCTCGCTACCTGCTGGCTGTGCTCTCGCCTATCAGGCGGCGCGCAGGGCTCCTCCAGCAGGTCTTGCCTCAGGGGCTGCTTCCCCTGAGTTGAGGCTGTGGGCGGGAACCCAGACACGCAGGATAAGGCCCCAACCACCTGCACATGTCTCTGCTGGGGAGGAGAGTGCTAGGGAACCTACGTCTCTCACACACTTTCTAGGCACCCACGGAGTCAGCCTCTGGGAGTGTGGGGATGCAAAACCAGCCAGGGGCCCTTGGAACCTGGTGCTCTCCGTGCGGAGCTTTGTCTGGGCGGCCAAGGAACCGCTGAAGGAGCCCTGCTGTTGCCCTTCGCTTCCCTCTGACAGAGCTTTCACTGCTGGAGCCCTTGGCAGTGTGCAACCCCACCAGCCCCTAAGCCCTCCTCAAGGACGCTTGGGACCTAAGTGCAAAGGCAAGGCAGGGGTAGAGCTGAAGCCAGGAAGGCGCCAGTGGCGTTTCCGAGCCTCACACAGCCTGCTTCCTGGGGAGGGAGCCTTAAAGCAAGGCAAGTCTGCGCAAGGCTCGCCTATGGCAGAGCATCTTGGTGCCAGGAACTCTGCCAGATCGGGCCTCTGAACAGAGCTAGAGATCTGCCGTACTGGAGTCGCACTTAGCTTCGTGTAAGCAGGGATTTCAGCTTGACGGGGACTTGCTGCCTCCTCTTCCCCGAGGAGGCTCGCTTCCCTGCTGGCTGTGCACTCGCCTATCAGGCGGGGGCGCAGGGCTCCTCCAGCAGGTCTTGCCTCAGGGGCTGCTTCCCCTGAGTTGGGGCTGTGGGCAGGAACCCAGACACGCAGGATCAGGCCCCAAACACCTGCACATGTCTCTGCTGGGGAGGAGAGTGCTAGGGAACCTACGTCTGTCATACACTTTCTGGGCACCCAAGGAATCAGCCTCCGTGTGTGCGGGGCTGAAAACCCAGCCAGGGGCCTGGGAGCCTGGTGCTCTCCGTGTGGCGCTGAATCTGGGCGGCCAAGCAACCGCTGGAGGAGCCCTGCAGTTGCCCTTCCCTTCCCTCTGACAGAATTCTCACTGCTGGAGCCCTTGGCAGTGTGCAACCCACCAGCCCCTAAGCTCTCCTTAAGGAGGACTGGGACCTAAGTGCAAAGGCAAGGCAGGATTGGAGCTGAGGCAAGAAAGGCGCCAGTGGCGACTCCCAGGCTCCTGCTGCCTGCTCCTTCCTGGAGAGGCAGCCTAAAAGCAAGGCAAGTCTGGGCAAGGCTAGCCCCCGGCAGAGCAGCCTCGCGCCAGGAACTCTGCCAGATCGGGGCTCTGAGCAGAGCTAGAGCTCTGCCGTACTGGAGGCGCACTTAGCTCCGTGCAAGCAGGGCTTTCAACTTGACGGGGCTGGGCTGCCTCCTCTTCCCCCCGAGGAGGCTCGCTTCCCTGCTGGCTGTGCACTCGCCTATCAGCGCGGGGCGCAGGGCTCCTCCAGCAGGTCTTGCCTCAGGGGCTGCTTCCCCTGAGTTGGGGCTGTGGGCAGGAACCCAGACCACGCAGGATCAGGCCCCAACCACCTGCACATGTCTCTGCTGGGGAGGAGAGTGCTAGGGAACCTACGTCTGTCATACACTTTCTGGGCACCCAAGGAATCAGCCTCCGTGTGTGCGGGGCTGAAAACCCCAGCCAGGGGCCCTGGGAGCCTGGTGCTCTCGGTGCGGCGCTGATTCTAGGCGGCCTAGAAACCGCTGGAGGAGCCCTGCAGTTGCCCTTCCCTTCCCTCTGACAGAGCTCTCACTGCTGAAGCCCTTGGCAGTGTGCAACCCACCACCCCCCTAAGCCCTCCCCAACCACGCCTGGCACCTATGTGCAAAGGCAAGGCAGGATTGGAGCTGAGGCAAGGAAGGCACCAGTGGCGTCTCCCAGGCTCGCTCAGACAGCTCCTTCCTGGGGAGGGAGCCTAAAAGCAAGGCAAGTCTGGGCAAGGCGAGCCCCCGGCCGAGCAGCCTCGCGCCAGAAACTCTGCCAGATCGGGGGCTCTGAGCAGAGCTAGAGCTCTGCCGTACTGGAGGCCCACTTAGCTCCGTGCAAGCAGGGCTTTCCTCTTGACTGGGCTCGGCTGCCTCCTCTTCTCCCGAGGAGGCTCGCTACACTGCTGGCTGTGCTCTCGCCTATCAGGCGGGCGCGCAGGGCTCCTCCAGCAGGTCTTGCCTCAGGGGCTGCTTCCCCTGAGTTGAGGCTGTGGGCGGGAACCCAGACACGCAGGATAAGGCCCCAACCACCTGCACATGTCTCTGCTGGGGAGGAGAGTGCTAGGGAACCTACGTCTCTCACACACTTTCTAGGCACCCACGGAGTCAGCCTCTGGGAGTGTGGGGATGCAAAACCCAGCCAGGGGCCCTTGGAACCTGGTGCTCTCCGTGCGGAGCTTTGTCTGGGCGGCCAAGGAACCGCTGAAGGAGCCCTGCTGTTGCCCTTCGCTTCCCTCTGACAGAGCTTTCACTGCTGGAGCCCTTGGCAGTGTGCAACCCACCAGCCCCTAAGCCCTCCTCAAGGACGCTTGGGACCTAAGTGCAAAGGCAAGGCAGGGGTAGAGCTGAAGCCAGGAAGGCGCCAGTGGCGTTTCCGAGCCTCACACAGCCTGCTCCTTCCTGGGGAGGGAGCCTTAAAGCAAGGCAAGTCTGCGCAAGGCTCGCCTATGGCAGAGCATCTTGGTGCCAGGAACTCTGCCAGATCGGGCCTCTGAACAGAGCTAGAGATCTGCCGTACTGGAGTCGCACTTAGCTTCGTGGAAGCAGGGATTTCAGCTTGACGGGGACTTGCTGCCTCCTCTTCCCCCGAGGAGGCTCGCTTCCCTGCTGGCTGTGCACTCGCCTATCAGGCGGGGGCGCAGGGCTCCTCCAGCAGGTCTTGCCTCAGGGGCTGCTTCCCCTGAGTTGGGGCTGTGGGCAGGAACCCAGACACGCAGGATCAGGCCCCAACCACCTGCACATGTCTCTGCTGGGGAGGAGAGTGCTAGGGAACCTACGTCTGTCATACACTTTCTGGGCACCCAAGGAATCAGCCTCCGTGTGTGCGGGGCTGAAAACCCCAGCCAGGGGACCTGGGAGCCTGGTGCTCTCCGTGTGGCGCTGAATCTGGGCGGCCAAGCAACCGCTGGAGGAGCCCTGCAGTTGCCCTTCCCTTCCCTCTGACAGAATTCTCACTGCTGGAGCCCTTGGCAGTGTGCAACCCACCAGCCCCTAAGCTCTCCTTAAGGAGGACTGGGACCTAAGTGCAAAGGCAAGGCAGGATTGGAGCTGAGGCAAGAAAGGCGCCAGTGGCGACTCCCAGGCTCCTGCTGCCTGCTCCTTCCTGGAGAGGCAGCCTAAAAGCAAGGCAAGTCTGGGCAAGGCTAGCCCCCGGCAGAGCAGCCTCGCGCCAGGAACTCTGCCAGATCGGGGCTCTGAGCAGAGCTAGAGCTCTGCCGTACTGGAGGCGCACTTAGCTCCGTGCAAGCAGGGCTTTCAACTTGACGGGGCTGGGCTGCCTCCTCTTCCCCGAGGAGGCTCGCTTCCCTGCTGGCTGTGCACTCGCCTATCAGGCGGGGGCGCAGGGCTCCTCCAGCAGGTCTTGCCTCAGGGGCTGCTTCCCCTGAGTTGGGGCTGTGGGCAGGAACCCAGACACGCAGGATCAGGCCCCAAACCACCTGCACATGTCTCTGCTGGGGAGGAGAGTGCTAGGGAACCTACGTCTGTCATACACTTTCTGGGCACCCAAGGAATCAGCCTCCGTGTGTGCGGGGCTGAAAACCCCAGCCAGGGGCCCTGGGAGCCTGGTGCTCTCGGTGCGGCGCTGATTCTAGGGCGGCCTAGAAACCGCTGGAGGAGCCCTGCAGTTGCCCTTCCCTTCCCTCTGACAGAGCTCTCACTGCTGAAGCCCTTGGCAGTGTGCAACCCACCACCCCTAAGCCCTCCTCAACGGACGCCTGGCACCTATGTGCAAAGGCAAGGCAGGATTGGAGCTGAGGCAAGGAAGGCACCAGTGGCGTCTCCCAGGCTCGCTCAGACCAGCTCCTTCCTGGGGAGGGAGCCTAAAAGCAAGGCAAGTCTGGGCAAGGCAGCCGCCTATGGCGAGCATCTCGGCGCCAGGAAACTCTGCCAGATCGGGGCCTCTGAAGCAGAGCTAGAGCTCTGCCGTACTGGAGGCGCACTTAGCTCCGTGCAAGCAGGGCTTTCCTCTTGACTGGGGCTCGGCTGCCTCCTCTTCTCCCGAGGAGGCTCGCTACACTGCTGGCTGTGCACTCGCCTATCAGGCGGGGGCGCAGGGCTCCTCCAGCAGGTCTTGCCTCAGGGGCTGCTTCCCCTGAGTTGGGGCTGTGGGCAGGAACCCAGACACGCAGGATCAGGCCCCAACCACCTGCACATGTCTCTGCTGGGGAGGAGAGTGCTAGGGAACCTACGTCTGTCATACACTTTCTGGGCACCCAAGGAATCAGCCTCCGTGTGTGCGGGGCTGAAAACCCCAGCCAGGGGCCCTGGGAGCCTGGTGCTCTCCGGTGCGGCGCTGATTCTGGGCGGCCAAGAACCGCTGGAGGAGCCCTGCAGTTGCCCTTCCCTTCCCTCTGACAGAGCTTCTCACTGCTGGAAGCCCTTGGCAGTGTGCAACCCACCAGCCCCTAAGCCTCCTCAAGGAGGACTGGGACCTAAGTGCAAAGGCAAGGCAGGATTGGAGCTGAGGCAAGGAAGGCGCCAGTGGCGTCTCCCAGGCTCGCTCAGCCTGCTCCTTCCTGGGGAGGGAGCCTAAAAGCAAGGCAAGTCTGGGCAAGGCGAGCCCCCGGCAGAGCAGCCTCGCGCCAGGAACTCTGCCAGATCGGGGCTCTGAGCAGAGCTAGAGCTCTGCCGTACTGGAGGCGCACTTAGCTCCGTGCAAGCAGGGCTTTCCTCTTGACGGGGCTCTGGCTGCCTCCTCTTCCCCGAGGAGGCTCGCTTACCCTGCTGGCTGTGCACTCGCCTATCAGGCGGGGGCGCAGGGCTCCTCCAGCAGGTCTTGCCTCAGGGGCTGCTTCCCCTGAGTTGGGGCTGTGGGCGGGAACCCAGACACGCAGGATAAGGCCCCAACCACCTGCACATGTCTCTGCTGGGGAGGAGAGTGCTAGGGAACCTACGTCTGCTCACACACTTTCTAGGCACCCACGGAGTCAGCCTCCTGGAGTGTGGGGATGCAAAACCCAGCCAGGGGCCCTTGGAACCTGGTGCTCTCCGTGCGGAGCTTTGTCTGGGCGGCCAAGGAACCGCTGGAGGAGCCCTGCTGTTGCCCTTCGCTTCCCTCTGACAGAGCTTTCACTGCTGGAGCCCTTGGCAGTGTGCAACCCACCAGCCCCTAAGCCCTCCTCAAGGACGCTTGGGACCTAAGTGCAAAGGCAAGGCAGGGATTAGAGCTGAAGCAAGGAAGGCGCCAGTGGCGTCTTCCGAGGCCTCACACAGCCTGCTCCTTCCTGGGGAGGGAGCCTTAAAGCAAGGCAAGTCTGCGCAAGGCTCGCCTATGGCAGAGCATCTTGGTGCCAGGAACTCTGCCAGATCGGGCCTCTGAACAGAGCTAGAGATCTGCCGTACTGGAGTCGCACTTAGCTTCGTGTAAGCAGGGATTTCAGCTTGACGGGGACTTGCTGCCTCCTCTTCCCCCGAGGAGGCTCGCTTCCCTGCTGGCTGTGCACTCGCCTATCAGGCGGGGGCGCAGGGCTCCTCCAGCAGGTCTTGCCTCAGGGGCTGCTTCCCCTGAGTTGGGGCTGTGGGCAGGAACCCAGACACGCAGGATCAGGCCCCAAACACCTGCACATGTCTCTGCTGGGGAGGAGAGTGCTAGGGAACCTACGTCTGTCATACACTTTCTGGGCACCCAAGGAATCAGCCTCCGTGTGTGCGGGGCTGAAAACCCCAGCCAGGGGCCCTGGGAGCCTGGTGCTCTCCGTGTGGCGCTGAATCTGGGCGGCCAAGCAACCGCTGGAGGAGCCCTGCAGTTGCCCTTCCCTTCCCTCTGACAGAATTCTCACTGCTGGAGCCCTTGGCAGTGTGCAACCCACCAGCCCCTAAGCTCTCCTTAAGGAGGACTGGGACCTAAGTGCAAAGGCAAGGCAGGATTGGAGCTGAGGCAAGAAAGGCGCCAGTGGCGACTCCCAGGCTCCTGCTGCCTGCTCCTTCCTGGAGAGGCAGCCTAAAAGCAAGGCAAGTCTGGGCAAGGCTAGCCCCCGGCAGAGCAGCCTCGCGCCAGGAAACTCTGCCAGATCGGGGCTCTGAGCAGAGCTAGAGCTCTGCCGTACTGGAGGCGCACTTAGCTCCGTGCAAGCAGGGCTTTCAACTTGACGGGGCTGGGCTGCCTCCTCTTCCCCCGAGGAGGCTCGCTTCCCTGCTGGCTGTGCACTCGCCTATCAGGCGGGGGCGCAGGGCTCCTCCAGCAGGTCTTGCCTCAGGGGCTGCTTCCCCTGAGTTGGGGCTGTGGGCAGGAACCCAGACACGCAGGATCAGGCCCCAACCACCTGCACATGTCTCTGCTGGGGAGGAGAGTGCTAGGGAACCTACGTCTGTCATACACTTTCTGGGCACCCAAGGAATCAGCCTCCGTGTGTGCGGGGCTGAAAACCCCAGCCAGGGGCCCTGGGAGCCTGGTGCTCTCGGTGCGGCGCTGATTCTAGGCGGCCTAGAAACCGCTGGAGGAGCCCTGCAGTTGCCCTTCCCTTCCCTCTGACAGAGCTCTCACTGCTGAAGCCCTTGGCAGTGTGCAACCCACCACCCCTAAGCCCTCCCCAACGACGCCTGGCACCTAATGTGCAAAGGCAAGGCAGGATTGGAGCTGAGGCAAGGAAGGCACCAGTGGCGTCTCCCAGGCTCGCTCAGACAGCTCCTTCCTGGGGAGGGAGCCTAAAAGCAAGGCAAGTCTGGGCAAGGCGAGCCCCCGGCCGAGCAGCCTCGCGCCAGAAACTCTGCCAGATCGGGGCTCTGAGCAGAGCTAGAGCTCTGCCGTACTGGAGGCCCACTTAGCTCCGTGCAAGCAGGGCTTTCCTCTTGACTGGGCTCGGCTGCCTCCTCTTCTCCCGAGGAGGCTCGCTACACTGCTGGCTGTGCTCTCGCCTATCAGGCGGGCGCGCAGGGCTCCTCCAGCAGGTCTTGCCTCAGGGGCTGCTTCCCCTGAGTTGAGGCTGTGGGCGGGAACCCAGACACGCAGGATAAGGCCCCAACCACCTGCACATGTCTCTGCTGGGGAGGAGAGTGCTAGGGAACCTACGTCTCTCACACACTTTCTAGGCACCCACGGAGTCAGCCTCTGGGAGTGTGGGGATGCAAAACCCAGCCAGGGGCCCTTGGAACCTGGTGCTCTCCGTGCGGAGCTTTGTCTGGGCGGCCAAGGAACCGCTGAAGGAGCCCTGCTGTTGCCCTTCGCTTCCCTCTGACAGAGCTTTCACTGCTGGAGCCCTTGGCAGTGTGCAACCCACCAGCCCCTAAGCCCTCCTCAAGGACGCTTGGGACCTAAGTGCAAAGGCAAGGCAGGGGTAGAGCTGAAGCCAGGAAGGCGCCAGTGGCGTTTCCGAGCCTCACACAGCCTGCTCCTTCCTGGGGAGGGAGCCTTAAAGCAAGGCAAGTCTGCGCAAGGCTCGCCTATGGCAGAGCATCTTGGTGCCAGGAACTCTGCCAGATCGGGCCTCTGAACAGAGCTAGAGATCTGCCGTACTGGAGTCGCACTTAGCTTCGTGTAAGCAGGGATTTCAGCTTGACGGGGACTTGCTGCCTCCTCTTCCCCCGAGGAGGCTCGCTTCCCTGCTGGCTGTGCACTCGCCTATCAGGCGGGGGGCGCAGGGCTCCTCCAGCAGGTCTTGCCTCAGGGGCTGCTTCCCCTGAGTTGGGGCTGTGGGCAGGAACCCAGACACGCAGGATCAGGCCCCAAACACCTGCACATGTCTCTGCTGGGGAGGAGAGTGCTAGGGAACCTACGTCTGTCATACACTTTCTGGGCACCCAAGGAATCAGCCTCCGTGTGTGCGGGGCTGAAAACCCCAGCCAGGGGACCCTGGGAGCCTGGTGCTCTCCGTGTGGCGCTGAATCTGGGCGGCCAAGCAACCGCTGGAGGAGCCCTGCAGTTGCCCTTCCCTTCCCTCTGACAGAATTCTCACTGCTGGAGCCCTTGGCAGTGTGCAACCCACCAGCCCCTAAGCTCTCCTTAAGGAGGACTGGGACCTAAGTGCAAAGGCAAGGCAGGATTGGAGCTGAGGCAAGAAAGGCGCCAGTGGCGACTCCCAGGCTCCTGCTGCCTGCTCCTTCCTGGAGAGGCAGCCTAAAAGCAAGGCAAGTCTGGGCAAGGCTAGCCCCCGGCAGAGCAGCCTCGCGCCAGGAACTCTGCCAGATCGGGGCTCTGAGCAGAGCTAGAGCTCTGCCGTACTGGAGGCGCACTTAGCTCCGTGCAAGCAGGGCTTTCAACTTGACGGGGCTGGGCTGCCTCCTCTTCCCCCGAGGAGGCTCGCTTCCCTGCTGGCTGTGCACTCGCCTATCAGGCGGGGGCGCAGGGCTCCTCCAGCAGGTCTTGCCTCAGGGGCTGCTTCCCCTGAGTTGGGGCTGTGGGCAGGAACCCAGACACGCAGGATCAGGCCCCAACCACCTGCACATGTCTCTGCTGGGGAGGAGAGTGCTAGGGAACCTACGTCTGTCATACACTTTCTGGGCACCCAAGGAATCAGCCTCCGTGTGTGCGGGGCTGAAAACCCCAGCCAGGGGCCCTGGGAGCCTGGTGCTCTCGGTGCGGCGCTGATTCTAGGCGGCCTAGAAACCGCTGGAGGAGCCCTGCAGTTGCCCTTCCCTTCCCTCTGACAGAGCTCTCACTGCTGAAGCCCTTGGCAGTGTGCAACCCACCACCCCCTAAGCCCTCCCCAACCACGCCTGGCACCTATGTGCAAAGGCAAGGCAGGATTGGAGCTGAGGCAAGGAAGGCACCAGTGGCGTCTCCCAGGCTCGCTCAGACAGCTCCTTCCTGGGGAGGGAGCCTAAAAGCAAGGCAAGTCTGGGCAAGGCGAGCCCCCCGGCCGAGCAGCCTCGCGCCAGAAACTCTGCCAGATCGGGGCTCTGAGCAGAGCTAGAGCTCTGCCGTACTGGAGGCCCACTTAGCTCCGTGCAAGCAGGGCTTTCCTCTTGACTGGGCTCGGCTGCCTCCTCTTCTCCCGAGGAGGCTCGCTACACTGCTGGCTGTGCTCTCGCCTATCAGGCGGGCGCGCAGGGCTCCTCCAGCAGGTCTTGCCTCAGGGGCTGCTTCCCCTGAGTTGAGGGCTGTGGGCGGGAACCCAGACACGCAGGATAAGGCCCCAACCACCTGCACATGTCTCTGCTGGGGAGGAGAGTGCTAGGGAACCTACGTCTCTCACACACTTTCTAGGCACCCACGGAGTCAGCCTCTGGGAGTGTGGGGATGCAAAACCCAGCCAGGGGCCCTTGGAACCTGGTGCTCTCCGTGCGGAGCTTTGTCTGGGCGGCCAAGGAACCGCTGAAGGAGCCCTGCTGTTGCCCTTCGCTTCCCTCTGACAGAGCTTTCACTGCTGGAGCCCTTGGCAGTGTGCAACCCACCAGCCCCTAAGCCCTCCTCAAGGACGCTTGGGACCTAAGTGCAAAGGCAAGGCAGGGGTAGAGCTGAAGCCAGGAAGGCGCCAGTGGCGTTTCCGAGCCTCACACAGCCTGCTCCTTCCTGGGGAGGGAGCCTTAAAAGCAAGGCAAGTCTGCGCAAGGCTCGCCTATGGCAGAGCATCTTGGTGCCAGGAACTCTGCCAGATCGGGCCTCTGAACAGAGCTAGAGATCTGCCGTACTGGAGTCGCACTTAGCTTCGTGTAAGCAGGGATTTCAGCTTGACGGGGACTTGCTGCCTCCTCTTCCCCCGAGGAGGCTCGCTTCCCTGCTGGCTGTGCACTCGCCTATCAGGCGGGGGCGCAGGGCTCCTCCAGCAGGTCTTGCCTCAGGGGCTGCTTCCCCTGAGTTGGGGCTGTGGGCAGGAACCCAGACACGCAGGATCAGGCCCCAAACACCTGCACATGTCTCTGCTGGGGAGGAGAGTGCTAGGGAACCTACGTCTGTCATACACTTTCTGGGCACCCAAGGAATCAGCCTCCGTGTGTGCGGGGCTGAAAACCCCAGCCAGGGGACCTGGGAGCCTGGTGCTCTCCGTGTGGCGCTGAATCTGGGCGGCCAAGCAACCGCTGGAGGAGCCCTGCAGTTGCCCTTCCCTTCCCTTCTGACAGAATTCTCACTGCTGGAGCCCTTGGCAGTGTGCAAACCCACCAGCCCCTAAGCTCTCCTTAAGGAGGACTGGGACCTAAGTGCAAAGGCAAGGCAGGATTGGAGCTGAGGCAAGAAAGGCGCCAGTGGCGACTCCCAGGCTCCTGCTGGCCTGCTCCTTCCTGGAGAGGCAGCCTAAAAGCAAGGCAAGTCTGGGCAAGGCTAGCCCCCGGCAGAGCAGCCTCGCGCCAGGAAACTCTGCCAGATCGGGGCTCTGAGCAGAGCTAGAGCTCTGCCGTACTGGAGGCGCACTTAGCTCCGTGCAAGCAGGGCTTTCAACTTGACGGGGCTGGGCTGCCTCCTCTTCCCCCGAGGAGGCTCGCTTCCCTGCTGGCTGTGCACTCGCCTATCAGGGCGGGGGCGCAGGGCTCCTCCAGCAGGTCTTGCCTCCAGGGGCTGCTTCCCCTGAGTTGGGGCTGTGGGCAGGAACCCAGACACGCAGGATCAGGCCCCAAACACCTGCACATGTCTCTGCTGGGGAGGAGAGTGCTAGGGAACCTACGTCTGTCATACACTTTCTGGCACCCAAGGAATCAGCCTCTGGTGTGTGGGGCTGAAAACCCCAGCCAGGGGCCCTGGAGCCTGGTGCTCTCGGTGCGGGCTGATTCTGGGCGGCCAAGAAACCGCTGGAGGAGCCCTGCAGTTGCCCTTCCCTTTCCCTCTGACAGAGCTCTCACTGCTGAAGCCCTTGGCAGTGTGCAACCCACCACCCCTAAGCCCTCCAAACGCCTGGACCTAAGTGCAAAGGCAAGGCAGGATTGGAGCTGAGGCAAGGAAGGCACCAGTGGCGTCTCCCAGGCTCGCTCAGACAGCTCCTTCCTGGGGAGGGAGCCTAAAAGCAAGGCAAGTCTGGGCAAGGCTCGCCCATGGCAGAGCAGCCTCGCGACGGGAACTCTGCCAGATCGGGGCTCTGAGCAGAGCCAGACCTCTGCGTAGTGAGGCGCACCAGCTCCCTGCAAGGAGGGCTTTCAAACCCCAAACAATGAACCACATACCCCAAACCCCGAACGCACATACCCAAACATGGAACCCGAACCCCAAACCCCATATCGCTGAATCTGAACCCCTATCCCAACCGCAACCCAAACCCTGAACAGGGAACTCCAACCC
>NW_017218480.1:0-11893 GCF_001704415.2 Capra hircus | reverse complement strand
TAGCTTAAAGCTCAGCATTCAGAAAACTGAAATCATTGCATCCAGTCTCTCACTTCATGGCAAATAGATGGGAAAACATTGGAAACAGCAGCAGACTATTTTGGGGTTTCGAAATCACTGCAGGTGATGTCTGCCTCCATGAACTTAAAACGTATTTATGACTTGGAAGAAAAGTGATGACCAAACTAGACAGCATATTAAAAAGCCGAGACGTTGCTTTGCCAACAAAGATCATCCAGTCAAGGCTATGGTTTTTCCATATGTCATGGATGGATATGAAAGATGTACTATAAAGAAAGTGACAGCTGAAAATTGGATGCTTTTGAACTGTGGTGTTGGAGAAGATGCTTGTAGGTCGCTTAGACTACAAGGAGACGCAACCACTCCATCCTAAAGGAAATCAGGTCTGAATATACATTGGAAGGACTAATACTGAACTGAAACTCCAATACTTTGGCCACTTGATGTGAAGAGCTGACTCACTTGGAAGTTGCTTTGATTTGCCTGTGAGTGTGGGAGCCCTCCTGGGCAAAGGCCTCAGGGGTCATTGCCACTGAATCACGACTCCAAGCAAGCGCATTCCAGCTGTGTGACATTCAGGAAGCAGGAGACTGGAAAACTATCTTCCTTAGAGGAAGGAAAGTCATCCACAGAGTGTGTTTTCAGGCCTCTCTTTGAAGTAAGTGTTTTGCTTCTCAGACATCAGAGCTGCAGGCTTGCTCTGAGGCCTCAATTGCAGAGTCAGGGCTGTGTGTCTCACTGCACTTTCCAAGCATTGCAGACACATTCCTAGTTGAGCAGTGCTTCCATGAGAAAGAAGCCTCGGAGTGTGTCTGAGCGCTGAGTGCCATGCTAGGGTCACCTAGTCGAGGCACCTTGCACATCCAATGGGCCCAGGCGAGTAGCTATGGACCGGCCCTTCGGTTGAGACATCCAAAGCAGGGAACAAAGCTAGCTCTGTCAGAAGGAGGAAAACAGCAATGGGATGGATTTTCAAGCAGTTGCCAGTCACACCACGTTAGGCTCCCCGGGAAAGAAATGCGAATTTTGGCCTCTAGGCCCAGTATCCAGATGTGTGCACAGGATATTTTCCCCACAGGATTCAAGAATGTTCCAGACAGACCTAAGCTCACTAGCTCTCTCCTGCAGAGGAAATGAAATATTGTTGCTGAACCACGAAAAGATGCTGGGATTCTTGGCTTATGGAGGAGAAGAATTCAATCCAGGGCCCAAGACGAGGCTTGATTGCTCAGAGCTTTTGTGCAATAGAGTTTTATTAAAGGAGAAAGGAGATAGAGAAAGCTTCTGACAGAGACATCACAAGGCGCAGAAAGCGTACCCCCTTGCTAGTGTTAGTAATGGAGTTATATACTCTCCAATAAGTTATGACAACGAACAAAAGAATGTCTGGAGGTTGTAAAGACTCACTAGACCTACTCCCATAATTGACATTTTAAGATAACAGGATTAGCCAGAAGGTTTTTTCCAGAGACCATCCTCAAGAAGGATGCATGATTGTTATATAATCCTAAGGAATGTAGAGGGAAAAACAGTTTGTCCTTCCTTCCTCCTTGAGAATTCTAGACCCCTCTCTCCTTGGGGACCCTTGAACTTCTTAGAAACCTGCCTTGGCAATGACTCTCTCAGAAACATGATTGAACAGCCGTTTGGAGCTTCCTTTGACTTTCCCTGGGAGGGAGGGAGCCCTCCCTGAGCACAGGGGCCTCAGGGGCCATGGGCCAATGAAAAATAATCTCCCAGCAAGTGCTTTTCAGCCCTGTGTGACTCTCAGCCCACAGGAGGCTGAGAAAACTCTCTTCCTTGGAGGAAGGTAAGGCAGCCCAAGAGTGTGTTTTCAGGCCTGTATCTTGCAGCAAGTGTTTGGCTTGTTAGACAGAAGACCTGCAGGCCTGCTTCCAACAGACTCAATTCCAGAATCAGGGCCTTGTGTCTCCCTGCAGTTTCCTGGCCTTGCAAACACATTCCTAGGTGAGAGCAGTCCTGCCCATGGGGAAGCAGGCTGTGGGAGTGTGTCTGAGGGGGCCAGGTGTCATGCTGGGGTCACCTGGTCGAGGGCACCTTGCACCTCCAATGGACCCCAGGCAAGGAGTTGCAGGCCACCACCTTGCTTCTGAAATCCCAAAATGGGGAGCAAAGCTCGCTCTGTCAGAGGGAAGAAAACAGCAACAGGATGGATTTTCAAGCAGTTGCTAGGCTGTACTGCGTTAGGGCTCCAAGGAAGGAAAATGCGAATTTTAGCCCCTACGACTGGTATCCAGGTGGGCTCCCAGGATGATTTCCCCACAGGATCCAAGAACGTTCCAGACAGACCTGGGCTCACTGGCTCCCTCCTGCAGAGGAAACATGAGAGAACAGCTGTTTGGAGGTTGCTTTGACTTCCCCTGGGAGGGTAGGATCCCTCCCTGGGTGCAGGGCCTCAGGGGCCATTGCCGCTAGAGAAATGCCCTCGAAGCCAGACCTTTGCAGCCTTGTATGACTCAGCACGGAGGAGACTGGAAAAGCTCTCTTCCTTGGAGGAAGGAAAGGCAGCCCCAGAGAGTGTGTTTTCACACCTGTATCTTGCAGCAAGTGTTTGGCGTCTCAGACGTCAGACCTCCAGGCCTGCTCCAACGGCCTCAGTTCCAGAGTCAGGGCCGTGTGTCTCCCTGCATTTTCTGAGCCTTGGGAACACATTCCTAGGTCAGAACAGTCCTGCCCATGGGGAAGGAGGCTGCGGGAGTGTGTCTGAGGGGGTCGGGTGCCATGCTGGGGTCCAATAGACCCGGTACCTCCAATAGACCCCAGGACAACAGCGGTGGGGCTCCCCCTGGCTTCCGAAATGCCAAAGCGAGAAGCAAAGCTAGCTCTATCAGAAGGAAGAAAAGAGCAATCGGATGGATGTTCAGGCTGTTGCTGGGCCGCACCACTTCAGGGTCCCCCCCGAGAGGAACAGGCGCCCTGTGGCCCCTAGGTCCGATATGCAGGTTAACACACAGGGTGTGTCCCCATAGGAGCCAAGAATTTTCCTGAGAGACCTAGGCTCACTAGAGCTCTCCTACAGGGCAAAAGGGGTAGAACAGAAAGTGGATGTGACTCTGCCTTTCCCAGCGAGCATGGGGCCCTCCCTACGGCCCCGGGCTCCAGGGAAAATTGTCCCAGAAAAATGACCTCCAAGAAGCGCTTTTCCAGCAGGCTGGGATGCAGAGTTCACAGGATGCGGGGAAAGTGATCGTGCTTCAGGGAAGAAGAGGCAGCCACCCAGTGTGTGTTTGCAACTCTGTATTTGGAAGAAACTGGTTATCTCCTTCAAGGGGAGACCTCCAGGTCTGCTCAGAGGACCGAAATTCCAGAGGCAGCACCATGCATCTCCCCTGTCCTTTCTGAGCCTTGGAAAGACATGCCTAGCTTATAGCGGTATTGCTCATGAAGAAGCAGGATGCAGGAATGTGTCAGACATGACTGGGTGCCTTCCTGGGTTCAGCTCCGTGAGGGCCTTTCCACTCAAAGTAGGTCCCATGCCTCCTTGGGGAGGAAGTGGGGCCCGCTTGCCTCCAAATTGCCAAAGGCTGGAACAAAGCTAGTTCTATCAGAGGTAAGAAAAGAGCAATTGGATGGATGTGGAAGCTGTTGCTGGGCCGCACTGCTTCAGGCCCCCCACCCCTCCGCCCCTGAGAGAAACAGGGGCCCTGTGGCCCCTAGGTCCTGGATGCAGTTTCACACATAGAATGTGTCCCCATAGGAGCCAAGAATTTTCCTGACAGACCTAGGCTCACTAGAGCTCTCCTACAGAGCAAAGGGGATGGGACAGATGTGTGGCTGTGGCTCTGCCTTTCCCTGGGAGTGTGGAGCCGCTCCCTATGGCCCCGGGCTCCAGGGGAAGTTGCCCCTGAATAATGACCTCCAAGAAGTGCTTTTCCAACTGGCTGAGACCTGGAGTTCTCAGGATGCGGGGAAAGCGAGTGTCCTTCGGGGAAGCAAAGGCAGTCACCTGTTATCATGACTTACTAGAATAGTAGGTACCTTCTCCGGTTGGGCAGAGGCCTTCCCTACCTGATCTGAAAAAGAAAATGAAGTAGCTCGCTGATTTGAGAAATAATTCCCAGACTTGGGTTTCCAACCAGTATAGAATCCGACAATGGCCCTGTCTTTGTAGCCGCGTTAATTAACAGGTATGTGAAGCTCTAAATATCAGTGGAAATTACATACAGCATATAGGCCCCAGTGTTCTGGAATGGTGGAAAGAAACAAACAAACTCTTGAAGAGACACTTTCAAAATGGATCATAGAGACTGACTGTACATGGATGGGCTTGCTTCCGGCAGACTTACTCATATTACGGGTAACCGCACGTTCCCACAGTTGTTGTCCTTATGAAATTTTCTATGGGAGACCCCCTCCCACAGTGAGGCAGGTGTTAGCAGATTTGCCACAAGTAAGGGGGTGGGATTTCACAGCAGATGGAACAATTAGGTAAGGTAATAAATCAGGTAACTAAGTTTGTATAAAAAAGAATGTCATTCCCCCTTGAGGAACAGATTCATGAATTTGTGCTCAGTGATCAGGTGTGGCTCAATGACTGGAAACACAATTCCTTGGCCTGACATCAGAAAGGTCCTTATACTGTTGTTTTAGCCACAATTCTGAAAGAGATGGGAATACCAGACCACCTAACCTGCCTCTTGAGAAATCTGGATGAAGGTCAGGAAGCAACAGTTAGAGCAGGACATGGAACAACAGACTGGTTCCAAAAAGGAAAAGGAGTATGTCAAGGCTGTATATTGTCACCCTGTTTATCTAACTTCTATGCAGAGTACATCATGAAAAATGCTGGGATGGAAGATACATAAGCTGGAATCAAGATTGCCGGTAGAAATATCAATCAACTTAGATATGCAGATGACACCACCATTATGGCAGAACGTGAAGAGGAACGGGTATGTCGGGGAACTTCTTGAGTTGCAGCAAGGGTGTGAAGGACCCATTGGAAGTTCCAGAGGTTAGGTGTGGTTAGTCTCGAGATGCCTCAGCGGAAATGGGCCTCATGTCGCCTGGAATGGAGAGGCTCCTGGATATTCCCGAGTTTCAGCAGGTGCTCTCGAGTTACGACGGGGATTCAGGGACCCGCTCTGGCGGCCGCAGGAAAGGCCAGTTATCATGCGTGTTGCTAGGGGGCCTCTCGTGATTCCTCTCCCGTCGATGCCGGGGCCTAAGACCTTGTGTGGAGTCGGGGCCGGAAGCTGAGGATTCCTCTCCAGGGCTGACATGCATCTTGGGGTACTTCTGGAGACTCCCCAGGGGAGTCAGTCCTCGTCTCGAGTAGGGGCATGCACGTGCGCTTTCCTCCCGAGCTGTAGCAGCAGTGTCACGCTTCCCGTCGCGTGGATCAAGGGATCTGTGGCTTTCCCTCGAGGCTGTCCCACGAGGCTTTCCCACAGGGCTCTCCCACGTGCCACCGTGGTGTGAGTCGATCCTCGGCATGAAAGTCGAAACAGTGCAGGGAAAACAGGATCCTCTGGAATGGACGGAGACATCTGGGGGCTCTTGGAATGGTGGCACGACCCATGAGTTCCTCTCGCCTTTCCTGTGCAGCGCGCCTCCTCTTGAGATGCGTCGGAAACGTCGGGAATTCTTTCCCGAGGAAGCAGGGAAGGATCCCTCATCTCGAGCTTGGAGGCGGAAACGGAGCTCCTCTGGAGGAGGCCGGACCCTCGTGCTTCCTCTGGAGTGGAGACGGGTATATCGGGGAACCTCCTGAGTTGTAGCAAGGGTGTGTAGCACCCTTTGGAAGTTGCAGAGTTTAGGTGTGATTACTCTCGAGACGCCGCAGAGAAAATGGGCCTCATCTCGACTGGAGTAGAGAACCTCCTGGATTTTCCCGAGTTGCGGCAGGTGCTCTCGACATACGACCGTGACCTCAGGGACAGTGTAGCAGATGTGTCACGCTTCCCGTCGCGGGGATCAAGGGATCTGTGGCTTTCCCACGAGGCTTTCCCACAGGGCTGTCCCACGTGCCACCATGGTGTGAGTGGATCCTCGGCGTGAAAGTCGAGGCATTGCGGGGAAAACAGGTTCCTCTGAAATGGACTGAGATATCTGGGGGACTCTTGGAATGGTGGCACGACCCTGGAGTTCCTCTCGCCTTTCCTATTGAGAGCCCTTGCTCTTGAGAGGCCATAGGAAAGCTGAAAAATCTTTCCTGACTAAGCAGGATAGGATCCCTCATTTCGAGCTACCAGGCGGAAACGGGGTTCCTCTGGATGTGGGCGGGACCCTCGTGCTTCCTATCAAGGGGAGACGGGTATGTCGGGGAACTTCTTGAGTTGCAGCAAGGACCCTTTTGAATTTCCAGAGTTTAGGTGTGATGAGCCTCCAGACGCCTCAGAGGAAATGGGCCTCATCTTGCCTGGAGTGGAGAACCTCCTGGATTTTCTAGAGTTGGGCAGGGTCTCTCGAGTTACGACGGGGACCTCAGGGACCCGCTCTGGTGGCCTCAGGAAAGGCCAGTGCCCATGGGAGTTGCAAGGGGGCCTTCGGGATTCCTCTCCCCTCGATGTCGGGGGCCTAAGACCTTGTGTATAGTCGGGGCTGAAACCTGAGGATTCCTCTCCAGTGCTGACATGGATCTTGGGGTACTTCTGGAGTCTCCCCAGGGGAGTCAGTCCTCGTCTCGAGTGGGGGCATGCATGTGAGCTTTCCTCCCGAGCTGTAGCAGCAGTGTCACTCTTCCCTTCGCGTGGATCAAGGGATCTGTGGCTTTCCCTCGAGGCATTCCCACGAGGCTTTCCCACGAGGCTTTCCCACAGGGCTGTCCCACGTGCCACCGTGGTGTGAGTCGATCCTCGTCTTGAAAGTGGAGGCAGTGTAGGGAAAAAAGGTTTCCCTGGAGTGGACTGAGACATCTGGGGGACTCTGGGAATGGTGGCACGACCCTGGAGTTCCTCTCGCCTTTCCTGTGGAGAGCGCCCCCTCTTGAGCTGCTATGGCAAAGTCCGAGAATTCATTCCCGACCACGCAGGTAAAGGATCCCTCCTCTCGAGCTATGAGGCGGAAACGGGGCTCCTCTGGATGTGGGCGGGGCTCTCGTGCTTCCTCTCGAGTGCAGACGGGTATGTCGGGAAACTTCTTGAGTTGCAGCAAGGATGTGAAGGACCCTTTGGAAGTTCCAGAAGTTAGGTGTGATTAGCCTCGAGACGCCTCAGCGGAAATGGGCCTCATCTCGCCTGGACGGGAGAACGTCCGGGATTTTCTCGAGTTGTGGCTGCTGGTCTAGACTTACGACGGGGACCTCAGGGACCGCTCTGGTGGCCTCAGGAAAGGCCAGTCCCCATGCGAGTTACTCGGGGGCCTCTCGAGATTCCTGTCCCGTCGATGCTGGGGCCTAAGTCCTTGTGTGGAGTCGGTTGCGGAACCTGAGGATTCCTCTCCAGGGCTGGCATGGATCTTGGGGTACTTCTGGAGTCTCCCCAGGGGAGTCAGTCCACGTCTCGAGTGGGGGCATGCACGTGCGCTTTCCTCCCCAGCTCTAGCAGCAGTGTCACGCTTCCCCGTCGAGTGGATCAAGGGATCTGGGTCTTTTCCTCGAGGCTTTGCCACAGGGCTGTCCCACGTGCCACCGTGGTGTGAGTCGATCCTCGGCTTGAAAGCCGAGGCAGTGCAGGGAAAACAGGTTTCCCTGGAATGGACTGAGACATCTGGGGAACTCTGGGAATGGAGGCACGACCTTGGAGTTCCTCTCGCCTTTCCTGTGGAGAGCGCCTCCTCTTGAGATGCGACGGGAACGCCGAGAATTCTTTCCCAACTACGCAGGGAAAGGATCCCTCCTCTCGAGATAGGAGCCGGAAACGGGGGCTCCTCTGGATGTGGGCGGGACTCTCGTGCTTGCTCTCGAGTGGAGACGGGTATGTCGGGGAACTTCTTGAGTTGCAGCAAGGGTGTGAAGGACCTTTGAAAGTTCCAGAGGTTAGGTGTGATTAGCCTCGAGACGCCTCAGCGGAAATGGGCCTCATCTCGCCTGGAGGGGTGAACCTCCTGGATTTTCTCGAGTTGCGGCAGGTGCTCTCGACTTACGACGGGGACATCTGGGACCCGCTCTGCTGACCTCAGGAAAGGCCAATCCCCATGCTGGTTGCTCGGGAGCCTCTCGGGATTCCTCTCCCGTCGATGCCGGGGCCTAAGATCTTGTGTGGAGTGGGTGCCGGAACCTGAGGATTCCTCTGCAGTGCTGACATGGATCTTGGGGTACTTCTGGTGTCTCCCCAGGGGAGTCAGTCCTCGTCTCCAGTGGGGGCATGCACGAGCGCTTTCCTCCCGAGCTGTAGCAGCAGTGTCGCGCTTCCATTCGCGTGGATCAAGTGATCAGGGGCTTTCCTTCGAGGCTTTCTCACGAGGCTTTCCCACGAGGCTTTCCCCACGAGGCTTTCCCACAGGGCTGTGCCTCGTGCCACTGTGGTATGAGTCGATCCTTGGCTTGAAAGTCGAGGCAGTGCAGGGAAAACAGGTATCCCTGGAATGGACTGAGACATCTGGGGGACTCTGGGAATGTGGCACGACCCTGGAGTTCCTCTCGACTTTCCTGTGGAGAGCACCTCTACTTGATTTGCGACGGGAACGCCTGGGAATTCTTTCCCGACCACGCAGGGAAAGGATCCCTCCTCTCGAGCTAGGATGGCGGAAACACGGGCTCCTCTGGATGTGGGCGGGACTCTCGTGCTTCCTCTCGAGTGGAGACGGGTATGTCGAGGAACTTCTTGAGATGCAGCAAGGGGTGTGAATGACCCTTGGAAGTTCCAGAGTTAGGTGTGATTAGCCTCGAGACGCCTCAGCGGAAATGGGCCTCATCTCGCCTGGAGGGGAGAACCTCCTGGATTTTCTCGAGTTGCGGCAGGTGCTCTCGACTTACGACGGGGACCTCAGGGACCCGCTCTGGTGGCCTCAGTAAAGGCCAGTCCCCATGTGAGTTGCTCGGGTTCCTCTCGGGATTTCTCTCCCGTCTATGCCAGGGCCTAAGATCTTGTGTCGAGTCGGTGCAGGAACCTGAGCATTCCTCTCCAGTGCTGACATGGATCTTCGGGTACTTCTGGAGTCTCCCAGTGGAGTCAGTGCTCGTCTCGAGCGGGGGCATGCACGTGCGCTTTCTTCCCGAGCTGTAGAGCAGTGTCACGCTTCCTTCGCGTGGATCAAGGGATCAGGGGCTTTCCCTCGAGGTTTCCAGGAGTCTTTCCCACGAGGCTTTCCCACAGGGCTGTCCCACGTTCCACCGTGGTGTGAGTCGATCTCGCATGAAAGTCGAGGCAGTGCAGGGAAAACAGGTTTCCCTGAAATGGACTGAAACATCTGGGGACTCTGGAATGATGTCACGACCCTGGAGTTCCTCTCGCCTTTTCTGTGGAGAGCGCTCCTCTTGAGATGCGACGGAACGCCGAGAATTCTTCCCGAACACGCAGGGAAAGGATCCCTCCTCTCGAGCTAGGAGGCGAAACGGGGCTCCTCTGGATGTGGGCGGGACTCTCGTGCTTCCTCTCGAGTGGAGACGGGTATGTTGGGGATCTTCTTGAGTGCAGCAAGGGTGTGAAGGACCCTTTGGAAGTTCCAGAGGTTAGGTGTGATTAGCCTCGAGACGCCTCAGCGGAAATGGGCCTCATCTCGTCTGGAGGGGAGAACCTCCTGGTTTTCTCGAGTTGCGCAGGTGCTCTCGACTTACGACGGGGACCTCAGGGACCCGCTCTGGTGGCCTCAGGAAAGGCCAGTCCCATGCGAGTTGCATGGGGCCTCTCGGGATTCCTCTCCCGTCGATGCCAGGGCCTAAGATCTTGTGTGGAGTCGGTGCCGGAACTGAGATTCCTCTCCAGTGCTGACATGGATCTTGTGGTACTTCTGGAGTCTCCCAGGGGAGTCGTCCTCGTCTCGAGTGGGGCTGCACGTGCGCTTTCCTCCGAGCTGTAGCAGCAGTGTCACGCTTCACTTCGCGTGGATCAAGGATCTGTGGCATTTCCCTCGAGGCTTTGCCACGGAGCTTTCCCACGAGGCTTTCCCACAGGGCTGTCCCACGTGCCACCGTGGTGTGAGTCGATCCTCGGCTTGAAAGTCGAGGCAGTGCAGGGAAAACAGGTTCCCTGGAAATGGACTGAGACATCTGGGGACTCTGGAATGGTGGCACGACCCTGGAGTTCCTCTCGCCTTTCCTGTGGAGAGCGCCTCCTCTTGAGATGCGACGGGAACGCCGGAATTCTTTCCGACCACGCAGGAAAGGATCCCTCCTCTCGAGCTAGGAGGCGGAAACGGGCTCCTCTGGATGTGGGCGGACTCTCGTGCTTCCTCTCAAGTGGAGACGGGTATGTCGGGACTTCTTGAGTTGCAGCAAGGGTGTGAAGGACCCTTTGGAAGTTCCAGAGGTTAGGTGTGATTAGCCTCAGACGCCTCAGCGGAAATGGGCCTCATCTCGCCTGGAGGGGAGAACCTCCTGGATTTTCTCGAGTTGCGGCAGGTGCTCTCGACTTACGACGGGGACCTCAGGACCCGCTCTGGTGGCCTCAGGAAAGGACAGTCCCATGCGAGTTGCATGGGGCCTCTCGGATTCCTCTCCCGTCGATGCGGGGCTAAGACCATGTGTGAGTCGGTGCCGGAAGCTGAGGATTCCTCTCCAGTGCTGACATGGATTTTGGGGTACTTCTGGAGTTTCCCGTGGGGAGTCCGTCCTCGTCTCGAGTGGGGGCGTTCACGTGCGCTTTCCTCCCGAGCTGTAGCAGCAGTGTCACGCTTCATTTCGCGTGGATCAAGGGATCTGTGGCTTTCCCTCGAGGCTTTCCCACGAGGCTTTCCCACGAATCTTTCCCACAGGGCTCTCCCAAGTGCCACCGTGGTGTGAGTCGATCCTCGGATTGAAAGTCGAGGCAGTGCAGGGAAAACAGGTTTCCCTGGAATGGACTGAGATTCTGGGGGACTCTGGGAATGGTGGCACGACCCTGGAGTTCCTCTCGCCTTTCCTGTGGAGAGCGCCTCCTCTTGAGATGCTATGGGAACGCCTGGAATTCTTTCCAGACCACGCAGGGAAAGGATCCCTCCTCTCCAGCTAGGAGGCGGACACGGGGCTCCTCTGGATGTGGGCGGGACTCTCGTGCTTCCTCTTTAATGAGACGGGTATGTCAGGGAACTTCTTGAGTTGCAGCAATGGTGTGAAGGAACCCTTTGGAACTTCCAGAGGTTAGCTGTGATTAGCCTCAGGACGCCTCAGCGGAAATGGGCGTCATCTCGCCTGGATGGGAGAACCTCCTGGATTTTCTCGACTTGCGGTAGGTGCTCTCAACTTACGACGGGGACCTCAGGGATCCGCTCTGGTGGCCTCAGGAAAGGCCAGTCCCAATGCGAGTTACTCGGGGCTTCTTGGTATTCCTCTCCCGTCAATGCCGGGGCCTAAGACCTTGTTTGGAGTCTGTGCCAAACCTGAGGATTCCTCTCCATTGCTGACATGGATCTTGGGGTACTTCTGGAGTCTACCCAGGGGAGTCAGTCCTCCTCTAAGTAGGGTCATGCACGTGCGCTTTCCTCCCGAGCTGTAGCAGCAGTGTCACCCTTCCCTTCGCGTGGATCAAGGGATCTGTGACTTTCCCTCGAGGCCTCCTCACGAGGCTTTCCCTTAAGGCTTTCCCATGAGGCTTTCCCACAGGGCTGTCCACGTGCCACCGTGGTGTGAATCGATCCTCGGCTTGAAGACGAGGCAGTTCAGGGAAAACAGGTTTCCCTGGAATGGACTGAGACACCTGGGGGACTCTGGGAATGGTGGCACGACCCTGGAGTTCCTCTCGCCTTTCCTGTGGAGAGCGCCTCCTCTGAGATGCGCCGGAACGCCGGGAATACTTGACCGAACACGCAGAGAAAAGATCCCTCCTCTCGAGCT
>NW_017218479.1:0-11894 GCF_001704415.2 Capra hircus | reverse complement strand
GTGCAGGGAAAACAGGTTTCCCTGGAATAGACTGAGACATCTGGGGACTCTGGGAATGGTGGGATGACCCTGGAGTTCCTGTCGCCTTTCCTGTGAGAGCGCCTCCTCTTGAGTTGCGACGGAAACGCCGGGAATTCTTTCCCGACGACGCAGGAAAAGGATCCCTCTTCTCGAGCTAGGAGGGCGGAAACGGGCTCCTCTGGATTGGGCGGGACTCTCGTCCTTCCTCTTGAGTGGAAACGGGTATGTCGGGGAACTTCTTGAGTTGTAGCAAGGGTGTGAAGGCCCCTTTGGAAGTTCCAGAGGTTAGGTGTGATTAGCCTGGGGACGCCTCAGAGGAAATGGGCCTCATCTCCCCTGGAGGGAGAACCCCTGCATTTTCTCGAGTTTGGTGCAGGTGTTCTCTCATTACGACGGGGACCTCAGGGACCCGCTCTGGTGGCCTCAGGAAAGGCCAGTCCCCATGCGAGTTGCTCGGGGCCTCTCGGATTGCTCTCCCGTCGATGCCGGGGCCTAAGACCTTGTGTGGAGTCGGTGCCGGAATCTGAGGATTCCTCTCCAATGCTGACATGGATTTGCGGTACTTCTGGAGTCTCCCAGGGGAGTCAGTCCTCGTCTCGAGTGGAGCATGCACGTGCGCTTTCCTCCAAGCTGTAGCAGCAGTGTCGTGCTTCCCTTCGCGTGGATCAAGGGATCAGGGGCTTTCCCTCGAGGCTTCCCCACGAGGCTTTTCCCACGAGGCTTTCCCACAAGGCTGTCCCACGTGTCACCGTGGTGTGAGTCGATCCTCGGCTTGAAAGTGGAGGCAGTGGTGGGAAATCAGGTTTCCCAGGAATGGACTGAGACATCTGGGGGACTCTGGGAATGGTGGCACGACCCTTGGAGTTCCTCTCGCCTTTCCTGTGGAGAGCGCCTCCTCTTGAGATGCGACGGAAATGCCGGGAATTCTTTCCCGACCATGCAGGGAAAGGATCCCTCCTCTCGAGCTAGGAGGCGGAAACGGGGCTCCTCTGGATGTGGGCGGGACTCTCGTGCTTCCTCTCGAGTGGAGACGAGTATGTCGGGGGAACTTCTTGAGTTGCAGCAAGGGTGTGATGGACCCTTTGGAAGTTCCAGATGTTAGGTGTGCTTAGCCTCGAGACGCCTCAGCGGAAATGGGCCTCATCTCGCCAGGAAGGGGAGAACTTCCTGGATTTTCTCGAGTTGCGGCAGGTTGCTCTAGACTTTACCACGGGAACATCAGGGACCTGTTCTGGTGGCCTCAGAAAAGGCCAGTACCCATGCGAGTTGCTTGGGGGCCTCTCGGGATTCCTCTCCCGTCGATGCCGGGGCCTAAGACCTGGACTGGAGTCGGTACCGGAACCTGAGAATTCCTCTCCAGTGCTGACATGGATCTTGGGGTACTTCTGGTGTCTCCCCAGGGGAGTCCAGTCCTCGTCTCGGGTGGGGGCATGCACGGGCGCTTTCCTCCCGAGCTGTAGCAGCAGTGTCACGCTTCCCTTCGAGTGGAACAAGGGATCTGTGGCATTCCCTCGAGGCTTTCCCACGAGGCTTTCCCACGAGGCTTTCCCACAGGGCTGTCCCACGTGCCACCGTGGTGTGTGTCTATCCTCCGGCTCGAAAGTCAAAACAGTGCAGGGAAAACAGGTTTCCCTGGAATGGACTGAGACATCTGGCGGACTTTAGGAATGGTGGCATGACCCTGGAGTTCCTCTCGCCTTTCCTGTGGAGAGCGCCTCCTCTTGAGATGCGACAGGAACGCGGGAATTCTTTCCCGAGCACGCAGGGAAAGGATCCCTCCTCTTGAGCTAGGAGGTGGAAACGGGGCTCCTCTGGATGTGGTCGGGGACTCTCGTGCTTCCTCTCGAGTGGAGATGGGTATGTCAGGGAACTTCTTGAGTTGCAGCAAGGGTGTGAAGGACCCTTTTGGAATTTCCAGATTTAGGTGTGATTAGCTTCGAGATGCCTCAGTGGAAATGGGCCTCATTTAGCCTGGAGGGTAGAACCTCCTGGATTTTCTCGAGTTGCGGCAGGTGCACTCGACTTACGACGGGGACCTCAGGGACACGCTCTGGTGGCCTCGGGAAAGGCCATTTCCTTGCGAGTTACTCTGGGGCCTCTCGGGATTCCTCTCCCGTGGATGCCCAGGCCAAAGACCTTGTGTGGAGTCGGTGCCAGAACCTGAGGATTCCTCTCCAGTGCTGACATGGATCTTGGGGTATTCTGGAGTCTCCCCAGGGGAGTCAGTCCTCGTAATGAGTGGGGCATGCAAGTGCACTTTCCTCCGAGCTGCAGCAGCAGTGTTGAAGCTTCCCTTCGCGAGGATCAAGGGATCTGTGGCTTTCCCTCGAGGCTTTCCCACGAGGCTTTCCCAGGAGGCTTTCCCACAGGGCTCTCCACGTGTCACGGTGGTGTGAGTCGATGCTCAGCTTGAAAGTCGAGGCAGTGAAGGGAAAAACAGGTTTCCCTGGAATGGACGGAGACATCTGGGGGACTCTGGGAATGGTGGCACGACCCTGGAGTTCCTCTCGCCTTTCCTGTGGAGAGCGCCTCCTCTTGAGATGCAACGGTAACGCAGGGAATTCTTTCCTGACCACGCATTGAAGGGATCCCTGCTCTCAAGCTATGAGGCGGAAACGGGGCTCCTCTGGATGTGGGCGGGACTCTCGTTCTTCCTCTTGAGGGGAGAGGGTTATGTCGGGGAACTTCTTGAGTTTGCAGCAAGTGTGTGAAGGACCCGTAGGAATTTCCAGAGGCCAGGTGTATTAGCCTCCAGACGCCTCAGCGGAAACGGGCCTCATCTGGCCTGGAGGGTAGAACCTCCAGGATTTTCTCAAGTTGTGACAGGTGCTCTCGATTGACGACGGGGAACTCAGGGACCCGCTCTGGTGGCATCAGGAAAGGCCAGTCCCCTTGCTAGTTGCTCGGGGTTCTCTCGGGATTCCTCTCCCTTCGATGCCGGGGCATAAGACCTTGTGTGGAGTCGGTGCTGGAACCTGAGGTTTCCTCTCCAGTGCAGACATGGATTTTAGTGAAATTCTGGAGTCTCCCAAGGGGAGTCAGTCCCCGTCTCGAGTGGGGGCATGTACGTGCGCTTTCCTCCCCAGCTGTAGCAGCAGTGTCACGCTTCCCTTCGCGTGGATCAAGGGATCTATGGCTTTCCCTGGAGGCTTTCACACGAGGCTTTCCCACGAGGCTTTCCCACATGGTTGTCCCACGTGCCACCGTGATGTGAGTCGATCCACGGCTTGAATGTCGAGGCAGTGCAGGGAAAACAGGTTTCCCTGGAATGCACTGAGACATCTTGGGGACTCTGGGAATGGTGGCAGGACCCTGGAGTTCCTCTCGCCTTTCCTGTGGAGAGCGCCTCCTCCTGAGATGCGACGGGAACGCCGGGAATTCTTTGCCGACCACGAAAGGAAAGGATCCCTCCTCTCGAGCTAGGAGGCAGAAACGGGGCCCCTCTGTATGTGGGCGGGACTCTCGTGCTTTCCTCTTGAGTGGAGACGGGTATGTCGGGGAACTTCTTGAGTTGCAGCAAGGCTGTGAAGGACCCTTTGGAAGTTCCAGAGATTAGGTGTGATTAGCTTCCAGTCGCCTCAGCGGAAATGGGCCTCATCTCGCCTGGAGGGGACAACCTCCTGGATTTTCTCGAGTTGCGGCAGGTGCTCTCGACTTACGACGGGGACCACAGGGACACCCTCTGGTGGCCTCAGGAAAGGCCAGTCCCCATGCGAGTTGCTCGGGAGCCTTTCGGGATTTCTCTCCCGTCGATGCCGGGGCCTAAGACCTTGTATGGAGTTGGTGCCGGAAGCTGAGGATTCCTCTCCAGTGCTGACATGGACCTTCGGGTACTTCTGGAGTCTCCGGAGGAGAGTCAGTCCTCGTTCCGAGTGGGGGCATGCACGTGCGATTTCCTCCCGAGCTGTAGCAGCAGTGTCACGCTTCCTTTCGCGTGGATCAAGGGATCTGTGGCTTTCCCTCGAGGCTTTCCCACGAGGATTTTTCACGAGGCTTTCCCACGAGGCTTTCCCACAGGGCTGTCCCACGTGCCACCGTGGTGTGAGTCAATCCTCGGCTTGAAGGTCGAGGCTGTGCAGGGAAAACAGGTTTCCCTGGAATGGACTGAGACATCTGGGGGACTCTGGGAATGTGGCACGACCCTGGAATTCCTCTCGCATTTCCTGTGGAGAGCGCTTCCTCTTGAGATGCCGACGGGAACGCCGGGAATTCTTTCCCGACATCGCAGGGAAAGGATCCCTCCTCTCGAGCTAGGAGGCGGAAACGGGGCTCCTCGGGAAGTGGGCGGGACTCTCGTGCTTCCTCTCGAGTGGAGACGGGTATGTCGGGGAACTTCTTGAGTTGCCAGCAAGGGTGTGAAAGACCCTTGGAAGTTCCAGAGGTTACGTGTGATTAGCCTCGAGACGCCTCTGCGGAAATGGGCCTCATCTCGCCTGGAGGGGAGAACCTCCTGGATTATCTCGAGTTGAGGCAGTTGCTCTCGACTTACAAGGGGGACCTCAGGGACCCGCTCTGATGGCCTCAGGAAAGGCCAGACCCCATGCGAGTTGCTCGTGGGCCTCTCGGGATTCCTCTCCCTTCAATGCCGGGGCCTAAGGTCTTGAGAGGAGTCGGTGCCGGAACCTGAGGATTCCTCTCCAGTGGTGACATGGATTTGGGGTACTTCTGGAGTCTCCCCCAGGGGAGTCAGTCCTCGTCTCGAGTGGGGGCATGCACGTGCAATTTCCTCCCGAACTGTAGCAGCATTGTCACGCTTCCCTTCGCGGGGGATCAAGGGATCTGTGGCTTTCCCTGGAGACTTTCACACGAGGCTTTCCCACGACGCTTTCCCACATGGTTGTACCACGTGCCACCGTGATGTGAGTCGATCCTCGGCTTGAATGTCGAGGCAGTGCAGGGAAACAGGTTTCCCTGGAATGGACTGAGACATCT
Source organism: Capra hircus (assembly GCF_001704415.2). Lineage (NCBI taxonomy): Eukaryota > Metazoa > Chordata > Mammalia > Artiodactyla > Bovidae > Capra > Capra hircus. The sequence continues at coordinate 6,941 of NW_017218479.1, read as the reverse complement.
GGGGGACTCTGGGAAAGGTGGCACGACCCTGGAGTTCCTCTCGCCTTTCCTGTGGAGCGCGCCTCCTCTTGAGATGCGACGGGAACGCCGGGATTTCTTTCCCGATGACGCAGGGAAGGATTCCTCCTCTCGAGCTAGTAGGCAGAAACGGTGCTCCACTGGATGTGAGCGGGACTCTCGTGCTTCCTCTCGAGTGGAGACGGTATGTCGGGGAACATCTTGAGTTGCAGCCAGGGTGTGAAGCACCGTTTGGAAGTTCCAGAGATTTAGGTGTGATTAGCCTGGAGACGCCTCAGCAGAAATGGGCCTCATCTCGCCTGGAGGGGAGAACCTCCTGGATTTTCTCGAGATAGGGCAGTTGCTCTCGACTTACGTCGGGGACCTCAAGGACCCGCTCTGGGGGCCTCAGAAAAGGCCAGTCCCCATGCGAGTTGCTCGGGGCCTCTCGGGGATTCCTCTCCCGTCGATGCCGGGGCCTAAGACCTTGTGTGGAGTCTGTTCCCGGAATCTGAGGTTTCCTGTGCAGTTCTGACATGGATTTTGGGGTACTTCTGGCGTCTCCCCAGGGGAGTCAGTCCTCGTCTCGAGTGGGGCATGCACCTGCGCTTTCCTCCCTAGCTGTAGCAGCAGTGTCATGCTCCAGTCGCATGGATCAAGGTATCAGTGGCTTTCCCTCGAGGCTTTCCCACGATGCTTTCCAACAAGGCTTTCCCACGAGGATTTCCCACAGGGCTGTCCCACGTGCCACCGTGGTGTTAGTCGATCCTCGGCTTGAAAGTCGAGGCAGTGCAGGGAAAACAGGTCTCCCTGGAATGGACTGAGACATCTGGGGGACTCTGGGATTGGTGGCACGACCATGGAGCTCCTCTCGCCTTTCCTCTGGAGAGCGCCACCTCTTGAGAGGCGTCGGGAACGCCGGGAAATCTTTCTCGACCACGCAAGGAAAGGATCCCTCCTCTCGAGCTAGGAGGCGGAAACGGGGCTCCTCTGGATGTGAGCGGGACTCTCGTGCTTCCTCTCAAGTGGAGACGGGTATGTCGGGGAACTTCTTGAGTTGCAGCAAGGGTGTGAATGACCCTTTGGAAGTTCCAGAGGATAGGTGTGATTAGCCTCGAGACGCCTCTGCGGAAATGGGCCTCATCTCGCCTGGAGGGGAAAACCTCCTGGATTTTCTCGAGTTGCGGCAGGTGCTCTCGACTTACGACGGGGACCTCAGGGACCCGCTCTGGTGGCCTCAGGAAAGGCCAGTCCGCATGCGAGTTGCTCGGGGGCCTCTCGGGATTCCTCTACCGTCGATGCCGGGGCCTAAGACCTTGTGTGGAGTCGGTGCCGGAACCTGAGGATTCTTCTCCAGTGCTGACATGGATCTTGGGCTACTTCTGGAGTCTCCACAGGGGGAGTCTTTCGTCGTCTCGAGTGGGGGCATGCATGTGCGCTTTCCTCCCGAGCTGAAGCAGCAGATTCACGCTTCCCTTCCCGTGGATCAAGGGATCTGTGGCTATCCCTCGAGGCTTTCCCACGAGGCTTCCCACAGGTTTGTACCACGTGCCACCGTGGTGTGAGTCGTTCCTCGGCATGAAAGTCGAAGCAGTGCAGGGAAACTGAGGGGGTCTCTGGGAATGGTGGCACGACCCTGGAGTTCCTCTCGCCTTTCCTGTGGAGAGCTTGAGTTGCGACGGGAACACCGAGAATTTTTTACCGAACACGCAAGGAAAGGGTGCGCTAGTAGGCGTAAATGGGGCTCCTCTGGATGAGGGCGGGACACTCGTACTTCCTCTCGAGTGGAGACGGGTATGTCGGGGAACTTCTTGAGGTGCAGCAAGGGTGTGAAGGACCCTTTGGAAGTTCCAGAGGTTAGGTGTGATTAACATCGAGACGCCTCAGCGGAAATGGGCCTCATCTCGCCTGGCGGGGAGAAACTCCTGGATTTTCTCGAGTTGCGGCAGGTGCTGTCGACTTACGACGGAGACCTCAGGGACCTGCTCTGGTGGCCTTAGGAAAGGACAGTCCCCAAGCGAGTTGCATGGGGGCCTCTCGGGATTCCTCTCCCGTCGATGCCGGGGCCTAAGATCTTGTGTGGAGTCCGTGCCGGAACCTGAGGATTCCTCTCCAGTGCTGACATGGAAATTGGGGTACTTCTGGAGTTTCCCCAGGGGAGTCATTCCTCGTCTCGAGTGGGGGCTTGCACGTGCGCTTTCCTCCCGATCTTTACCAGCAGTGTCAGGCTTCCCGTCGAGTGAATTCAGTGATCTGTGGCTTTCCCTCGAGGCTTTCCCATGAGGCTTTCCCACGAGGCTTTCCCACAGGGCTGTCCACGTGCCACGGTGTTCTGAGTCGATCCTCGGCTTGAGAGTCGAGGTAGTGCAGGGAAAATAGGTTTCCCTGGAATGTACTGAGACATCTGGGGGACTCTGGGAATGGTGGCACGACCCTGGAGTTCCTCTCGCCTTTCCTGTGGAGAGCGCCTCCTCTTGAGATGCGACGAGAACGCCGGGAATTCTTTCCCGACCACGCAGGGAAAGGATCCCTCCTCTAGAGCTAGGGGGCTGAAACGGGGCTCCTCTGGATGTGGGCGGGACTCACGTGCTTCCTCTCGAGTGGAGACGGGTATGTCGGGGTACTTCTTGAGTTGCAGCAAGGGTGTGAAGGACCATTTGGGAAGTTCCAGAGGTTAGGTGTGATTAGCCTCGAGACGCCTCAGCGAAATGGGGGCTCACCTCGCCTGGGAAGGGGAGAAACTCGTGGATTATCTCGGAGTTTGCGGCAGGTGCTCCTCGACTTTACGACTGGGACCTCAGGGACCCGCTCTGGTGGCCTCACGAAAGGCCAGTCCCCATGCGAGTTGCTCGGGGGCATCTTGGGTTTCCTCTCCCGTCGAAGCCGGGGCCTAAGATCTTATGTGGAGTCTGTGGCAAAAACCTGAGAATTACTCTCCATTGCTGACATGGATCTTGGGGTACTTCTGAAGTCTACCCAGGGGAGTCAGTCCTCCTCTAAGTGGTGGCATGCACGTGCGCTTTCCTCCCGAGCTGTAGCAGCAGTGTCACGCTTCCCTTCGCGTGGATCAAGGGATCTGTGGCTTTGCCTCGAGGCTTTCCCAGGAGGCTTTTCCCACAGGGCTGTCCCACGTGCCACCGTGGTGTGAGTCGATCCTCGGCTTGAAAGTCGAGGCAGTGCAGGGAAAACAGGTTTCCCTGGAATGGACTGAGAAATCTGGGGACTCTGGGAATGGCGAACGACCCTGGAGTTCCTCTCGCCTTTCCTGTGGAGAGTGCCTCCTCTAGAGATGCAACGGGAACGCCGGAAATTCGTTCCCGACCCTGCAGGGAAAGGATCCCTCCTCTCGAGCTAGGAGGCGGAAACGGGACTCCTCTGGATGTGGGCGGGTCTCTCGTGCTTCCTCTCGAGTGGAGACGGGTATGTCGGGGAACTTCTTGAGTTGCAGCAAGGGTGTGAACGACCGTTTGGAATTTTCAGAGGTTAGGTGTGATTAGCCTCTAAACACCTCAGCAGAAATGGGCCTCATCTCGCCTGGAGGGGAGAAACTCCTGGATTTTATTGACTTGTGGCAGGTGCTCTCGACTTACGACGGGTACCTCAGGGACCCACTCTGGTGGCCTCACGAAAGGCCAGTCCCCAAGCGAATTGCTCGGGGCCTCTCGGGATTCCTCTCTCCTCGATGCCGGTGCATAAGACCTTGTGTGGAGTCGGTGCCGGAACCTGAGGATTCCTCTCCAGTGCTGACATGGATCTTGGGGTACTTTTGGAGTCTCCCCAGGGGAGTCAGTCCTCGCCTCGAGTGGGGCATGCACGTGCGCTTTCCTCCCCAGCTGTAGCAGCAGTGTTGCGCTTCCCTTCGCATGGATCACGGCATTTGTGGATTTCCTTCGAGGCTTTCCGCGAGGCTTTCCCACGAGGCTTTCCCACAGGGCTGTCCCACGTGCCACCGTGGTGTGAGTCGATCCTCGGCTTGAAAGTGGAGGAAGTGCAGGGAAAACAGGTTTCCCTGGAATTGACTGAGACATCTGGGGGACTCTGGGAATGGTGGCACGACCCTGGATTTCCTCTCGCCTTTTTCTTGTGGAGAGCGCTCCTCTTGAAATGCTATGGGAACCCCGGAATTCTTTCCTGACCACGCAGGGAAAGGATCCCTCCTCTCGAGCTTGGAGGCGGAAACGGGGCTCTTCTGGATGTGAGCGGGGCTCTCGTGCTTCCTCTCAAGTGGAGACGGGTATGTCGGGAACTTCTTTAGTTGCAGCAAGGGTGTGAATAACCGTTTGGAAGTTCCAGAGGTTAGGTGTGATTAGCTTCGAGACTCCTCAGCGGACAAGGGCCTCATCTCGCTTGGAGGGGAAACCTCCTGGATTTTCTCGAGTTGCGGCAGGTGCTCTCGACTTACGATGGAGACCTCAGGGACCCGCTCTGGTGGACACAGGAAAGGCCAGTCCCCATGGGAGTTGCTCCGGGGCCTCTCGGGATTCCTCTCCCGTCGATGCCGGGGCCTAAGTCCTTGTGTGGTATCGGAGGCGGGACCTGAGGATTCCTCTGCAGTGCTGACATGGATGTTGGGATACTTCTGGAGTCTCCCCAGGGGAGTCAGTCCTCGTCTCGAGTGGGGTCATGCACGTGCGCTTTCCTCCGGAGCTGTAGCAGCAGAGTCACACTTCCCTATGCGTGGATCAAAGCATCTGTGGCTTTCCCTCGAGGCTTTCCCATGAGGCTTTCCCACGAGGCTTTCCACGAGGCTTTCCACAGGGCTCTCCGACGTGCCACCCTGGTGTGAGTCGATCCTCGGCTTGAATGTCGAAGCAGTGCAGGGAAAACAGGTTTCCCTGGAATGGACTGAGACATCTGGGGGACTCTGGGAAAGGTGGCACGACCCTGGAGTTCCTCTCGCCTTTCCTGTGGAGAGCGCCTCCTCTTGAGATGCGACGGGAACGCCGGGATTTCTTTCCGATGACGCAGGGAAAGGATCCCTCCTCTAGAGCTAGTAGGCAGAAACGGGGCTCCTCTGGATGTGGGCGGGACTCTCGTGCTTCCTCTCGAATGGAGACGGTATGTCGGGGAACATCTTGAGTTGCAGCCAGGGTGTGAAGCACCGTTTGGAAGTTCCAGAGATTAGGTGTGATTAGCCTCGAGACGCCTCAGCAGAAATGGGCCTCATCTCGCCTGGAGGGGAGAACCTCCTGGATTTTCTCGAGATAGGGCAGTTGCTCTCGACTTACGACGGGGACCTCAAGGACCCGCTCTGGGGGCCTCAGAAAAGGCCAGTCCCCATGCGAGTTGCTCGGGGCCTCTCGGGATTCCTCTCCCGATGTCGGGGGCCTAAGACCTTGTGTGGAGTCGGTGCCGGAATCTGAGGATTCCTGTGCAGTGCTGACATGGATCTTGGGGTACTTCTGGAGTCTTCCCAGGGGAGTTAGTCCTCGTCTCGAGTGGGGGACATGCACCTGCGCTTTCCTCCCTAGCTGTAGCAGCAGTGTCATGCTCCAGTCGTGTGGATCAAGGTATCAGTGGCTTTCCCTCGAGGCTTTCCCACGGATGCTTTCCACAAGGCTTTCCTTTCCAGCAGGGTTTCCAACGAGGCTTTCCCCCAGTGATGTCCCACGTGCCACCGTGGTGTCAGTCGATCCTCGTTGAAAGTCGAGGCAGTGCAGGGAAAACAGGTTTCCCTGGAATGGACTGAGACATCTGGGGACTCTGGGAATGGTGGCACGACCCTGGAGTTCCTCTCGCCTTTCTTGTGGAGAGCGCCTCCTCTTGAGATGCGACGGGAACGCCGGGAATTCTTTGCCGACCACGAAAGGAAAGGATCCCTCCTCTCGAGCTAGGAGGCGGAAACGGGGGCCCCTCTGTATGTGGGCGGGACTCTCGTGCTTCCTCTTGAGTGGTGACGGGTATGTCGGGGAACTTCTTGAGATGCAGCAAGGGTGTGAAGGACCCTTTGGAAGTTCCAGAGGTTAGGTGTGATTAGCCTCGAGTCGCCTCAGCGGAAATGGGCCTCATCTCGCCTGGAGAGGACAACCTCCTGGATTTTCTCGAGTTGCGGCAGTGCTCTCGACTTACGACGGGACCTCAGGGACCCGCTCTGGTGGCCTCAGGAAAGGCCAGTCCCCATGAGAGTTGCTCGGGGGCCTCTCGGGATTCCTCTCCCGTTGATGCCGGGGCCTAAGTTCTTGTGAGGAGTCGGTGCCGGAACCTGAGGATTCCTCTCCAGTGCTGACATGGATCTTGGGGTACTTCTGGAGTCTCCCCAGGGGAGTCAGTCCTCGTCTCGAGTGGGGGCATGCACGTGAAATTTCTTTCCGAACTGTAGCAGCAGTGTCACGCTTCCCTTCGCGTGGATCAAGGGATCTGTGGCTTTCCCTGGAGGCTTTCACACGAGGCTTTCCACATGGTTGTCCCACGTACCACCGTGATGTGAGTCGATCCTCGGCTTGAATGTCGAGGCAGTGCAGGGAAAACAGGTTTCCCTGGAATGGACTGAGACATCTGGGGGACTCTGGGAATGGTGGCACGACCCTGGAGTTCCTCTCGCCTTTCCTGTGGAGAGCGCCTCCTCTTGAGATGCGACGGGAACGCCGGGATTTCTTTCCCGAACACGCAGGGAAAGGATCCCTCCTCTCGAGCTAGGAGGCGGAAACAGGGCTCTTCTGGATGTGGGCGGGACTCTCGTGCTTCCTCTTCAGTGGAGACGGGTATGTCGGGGAACTTCTTGAGTTGCAGCAAGGGTGTGAAGGACCGTTTGGAAGTTCCAGACGTTAGGTGTGATTAGCCTCGAGACGCCTCAGCGGAAATCGGCCTCATCTCGCCTGGAGGGGAGAACCTCCTGGATTTTCTCGAGTTGCTGCACGTGCTCTCGACTTACGACGGGGACCTCAGGGACCCGCTCTGGTGGCCTTAGGAAAGGCCAGTCCCCATGCTAGTTGCTCGAGGCCTCT
>NW_017218478.1:0-11894 GCF_001704415.2 Capra hircus | reverse complement strand
AACTTCTTGAGTTGCAGCAAGGGTGTCAAGGAACCTTTGAAGTTCCAGAGGTTAGATGTGATTACCTGGAGACGCCTGAGCAGAATGGGCCTCATTCTCTGGAGGGGAGAACCTCCTGGATTTTCTCGAGTTGCGGTAGGTGCTCTCGACTTACGACGGGGACCTCAGAGACCTTCTCTGGTGGCCTCAGGAAAGGCCAGTCCCCATGCGAGTTGCTCGGGGCCTCTCGGTATTCCTCTCCCGTCGATGCTGGGCCTAAGACCTTGTGTGGATACAGTGCTGGAACCTGAGGATTCCTCTCAAGTGCTGACATGGATCTTGGGTACTTCTGGAGTCTCCCCATGGGAGTCAGTCCTCGTCTCGATTGGGGGCATGCACGTGGGCTTTCCTCCCGAGCGGTAGCAGCAGTGTCACGCTTCCATAGGCGTGGATCAAGGGATCTGTGGCTTTCGCTTGAGGCTTTCCCACGAGGATTTCCCATGAGGCTTTCCCACAGGGCTGTCCCACGTGCCACCGTGGTGTGAGTCGATCCTCGGCTTGAAAGTCAAGGCATTGCAGGGAAAAGAGGTTTCCCCTGGAATGGACTGAGACATCTGGGGGACTCTGGAATGTTGGCACGACCCTGGAGTTCCTCTCGCCTTTCCTGTGTGGAGAGCGCCTCCTCTTGAGATGCGACGGGAACGCCGGGAATTCTTTCCCGACCACACAGGGAAAGGATCCCTCCTCTCGAGCTAGGAGGCGGAAAAGTGGCTCCTCTGCATGTGGGCGGGACTCTCGTGCTTCCTCTCGAGTGAGACGGGTATGTCGGGGAAATTCTTGAGTTGCAGCAAGGGTGTGAAGGACCCTTTGGAAGTTCCAGAGGTTAGGTGTGATTAGCCTGGAGACGCCTCAGGGGAAAAAGGCCTCAATCTCGCCTGGAGTGGAGAACCTCCTGAATTTTCTCGAGTTGCGGCAGGTGCTCTCGACTTATGATGGGGACCTCAGGGACCCTCTGGTGGCCTCAGGAAAGGCCAGTCCCCATGCGAGTTGCTCGGGGGCCTCTGGGGATTCCTCTCCCGTCGATGCTTGGGCGTAAGACCTTGTATGGAGTCGTTGCCGGAACCTGAGGATTCCTCTTCAGTGCTGACATGGATCTTGGGTACTTCTGGAGACTCCCTAGGGGAGTCAGTCCTTGTCTCGAGTAGGGGCCTGTAATTGGGCTTTCCTCCGAGCTGTAGCAGCAGTGTCGCGCTTCCTTTGCATGGATCAAGGGATCTGTGGCTTTCCCTCGAGGCTTTCGCACGAGGCTTTCCCACGAAGCTTTGCCACAGGGCTATCCAACGTGACCCGTCGTGTGAGTCGATCCTCGGCTTGAAAGTCGAGGCAGTGCAGGGAAAACAGGTTTCCCTGGAATGGACTGAGGCATCTGGGGGACTCTGGGAATGGTGGCACGACCCTGCAGTTCCTCACGCCTTTCCTGTGGAGAGCGCCTCCTCTAGAGATGCGACGGGAACATCAGGAATTCTTTCCCGACCACGCAGGGAAACGATCCCTCCTCTCGAGCTAGGAGGCGGAAACGGGCTCCTCTGGATGTGGGCGGGACTCTCGTGCTTCCTCTCGAGTGGAGACGGGTATGTCGGGGAACTTCTTGAGTTGCAGCAAGGGTGTCAAGGAACCTTTGGAAGTTCCAGAGGTTAGATGTGATTAACCTGGAGACGCCTGAGCAGAAATGAGCCTCATCTCGCCTGGAGGGGAACCTCCTGGATTTTCTCGAGTTGCGGTAGGTGCTCTCGACTTACGACGGGGACCTCAGAGACCTTCTCTGGTGCCTCAGGAAAGGCCAGTCCCCATGCGAGTTGCTCGGGGCCTCTCGGTATTCCTCTCCCGTCGATGCTGGGGCCTAAGACCTTGTGTGGATACAGTGCTGGAACCTGAGGATTCCTCTCAAGTGCTGACATGGATCTTGGGGTACTTCTGGAGTCTCCCCATGGGAGTCAGTCCTCGTCTCGATTGGGGCATGCACGTGGGCTTTCCTCCGAGCGGTAGCAGCAGTGTCACGCTTCCATAGGCGTGGATCAAGGGATCTGTGGCTTTCGCTTGAGGCTTTCCCACGAGGATTTCCCATGAGGCTTTCCCACAGGGCTGTCCCACGTGCCACCGTGGTGTGAGTCGATCCTCGGCTTGAAAGTCAAGGCAGTGCAGGGAAAAGAGGTTTCCCTGGAATGGACTGAGAAATCTGGGGGACTCTGGGAATGTTGGCACGACCCTGGAGTTCCTCTCGCCTTTCCTGTGGAGAGCGCCTCCTCTTGAGATGCGACGGGAACGCCGGGAATTCTTTCCCGACCACACAGGGAAAGGATCCCTCCTCTCGAGCTAGGAGGCGGAAAAGTGGCTCCTCTGCATGTGGGCGGGACTCTCGTGCTTCCTCTCGAGTGGAGACGGGTATGTCGGGGAAATTCTTGAGTTGCAGCAAGGGTGTGAAGGACCCTTAGGAAGTTCCAGAGGTTAGGTGTGATTAGCCTGGAGACGCCTCAGGGAAAAAGGCCTCATCTCGCCTGGAGTGGAGAACCTCCTGAATTTTCTCGAGTTGCGGCAGGTGCTCTCGACTTAGACGGGGACCTCAGGGACCCGCTCTGGTGGCCTCAGGAAAGGCCAGTCCCCATGCGAGTTGCTCGGGGGCCTCTCGGGATTCCTCTCCCGTCGATGCTGGGCGTAAGACTTGTGTGGAGTGGTGCCGGAACTGAGGATTCCTCTTCAGTGCTGACATGGATCTTGGGTACTTCTGAGCTCCCCAGGGAGTCAGTCCTCGTCTCGAGTGGGGGCATGCACGTGCGCTTTCCTCCCGAGCTGTAGCAGCAGTGTCCGCTTCCCTTTCGTGGATCAAGGGATCTGGGCTTTCCCTCGAGGCTTTCCACGAGGCTTTCCCACGAGGCTTTACCACAGGGCTGTCCAACGTGACCCGTGGTGTGAGTCGATCCTCGGCTTGAAAGTCGAGGCAGTGCAGGGAAAACAGGTTTCCCTGGAATGGACTGAGGCATCTGGGGACTCTGGGAATGGTGGCACGACCCTGCAGTTCCTCACGCCTTTCCTGTGGAGAGCGCCTCCTCTAGAGATGCGACGGGAACATCAGGAATTCTTTCCCGACCACGCAGGGAAACGATCCCTCCTCTCGAGCTAGGAGGCGGAAACGGGGCTCCTCTGGATGTGGGCGGGACTCTCGTGCTTCCTCTCGAGTGGAGACGGGGATGTCGGGAACTTCTTGAGTTGCAGTAAGGGTGTGAAGGACCCTTTGGAAGTTCCTGAAGTTAAGTGTGATTAGACTGGAGACGCCTGAGCGGAAATGGGCCTCATCTCGCATGGAGGGGAGAACCTCCTGGATTTTCTCGAGTTGCAGCAGGTACACTCGACTTACGATGGGGACCTCAGGGACCCGCTCTGGTGGCCTCAGGAAAGGCCAGTCCCCATGCGAGTTGCTCGGGGGCCTCTCGGGATTCCTCTCCCGTTGATGCTGGGCCTAAGACCTTGTGTGGATTCAGTGCCAGAACCTGAGGATTCCTCTCCAGTGCTGACATGGATCTTGGGGTACTTCTGGAGTCTCCCAGGGGAGTCAGTCCTCGTCTCGACTGGGGGCATGCACGTGCGCTTTCCTCCCGAGCTGTAGCAGCAGTGTCGCGCTTCCCTTCGCTTGGATCAAGGGATCTGTGGCTTTCCCACGAGGCTTTCCCACAGGGCTTTCCCACGTGCCACCGTGGTGTGAGTCGATCCTCGTCTTGAAAGTCGAGGCAGTGCAGGAAAAAAAGGTTTCCCTGGAATGGACTGAGACTTCTGGGGACTCTGGGAATGGTGGCACAACCCTGGAGTTCCTCTCGCCTTTCCTGTGGAGAGCACCTCTCTTGAGATGCGACGGAACGCCGGGAATTCTTTCCCAAACACGCAGGGAAAGGATCCCTCCTCTCGAGCTAGGAGGCGGAAACGGGGCTCCTCTGGATGTGGGCGGACTCTGTGCTTCCTCTCGAGTGGAGACGGGTATGCGGGGAACTTCTTGAGTTGCAGCAAGGGTGTGAAGGAACCTTTGGAAGTTCCAGAGTTAGTGTGATTAGCTGAGACGCCTAGCAGAAATGGGCCTCATCTCGCCTGGAGGGAGAACCTCCTGGATTTTCTCGAGTTGCGGCAGGTGCTCTCGACTTACGACGGGACCTCAGGGACCCTCTTGGTGGCCTCAGGAAAGGCCAGTCCCCATGAGTTGCTCGGGGCCTCTCGATTCCTCTTCCCGTCGATGCGGGCCTAAGATCTTGTGTGGAGTCGGTGCCGGAATCTGAGGATTCCTCTCCAGTGCTGACATGGATCTTGGGTACTTCTGGAGTCTCCCAGGAGTCAGTCCTCGTCTCGAGTGGGCATGCACGTGCGCTTTCCTCCCGACTGTAGCAGCAGTGTCACGCTTCCTTCGCGTGGATCAAGGGATCAGTGGCTTCCCTCGAGGCTTTCCCACGAGGCTTTCCCACAGGGCTGTCCCACGTGCCACCGTGGTGAGTCGATCCTCGGCTTGAAAGTCGAGCAGTGCAGGGAAAACAGGTTTCCCTGGAATGGACTGAGACATCTGGGGGAGTCTGGGAATGTGGCACGACCCTGGAGTTCCTCTCGCCTTTCCTGTGGAGAGCGCCTCCTCTGAGATGCGACGGGAAGCCAGGAATTCTTTCCCGACACGCAGGGCAAAGGATCCCTCCTCTCGAGCTATGGAGTCGGAAACGGGGCTCCTCCTGGATGTGGGCGGGACTCTCGTGCTTCCTCTCGAGTGAGACGGGTATGTCGGGGAACTTCTTGAGTTGCAGCAAGGGTGTGAAGGACCTTTGGAAGTTCCAGATGTTAGGTTGATTAGCCTCGAGACGCCTCAGCGAAATGGCCTCATTTGCCTGGAGGCGAGAACTCCTGGATTTTCTCGAGTTGCGGCAGGTGCTCTCTACCTACGAAGGGGACCTCAGGGACCCGCTCTGGTGGCCTCAGGAAAGGCCAGTCCCCATGCGATTGCCTCGGGCCTCTCGGGATTCCTCTCCTGTCGCATGCTGGGCCTAAGACCTTGTGTGGAGTCGGTGCGGAACTGAGGATTCCTCTCCAGTGCTGACATGGATCTTGGGGTACTTCTGGAGTCTCCCCAGGGAGTCAGTCCTCGTCTCGAGTGGGGGCATGCACGTGCGCTTTCCTCCCGAGCTGTAGCAGCAGTGTCGCGCTTCCCTTCCGTGGATCAAGGATCTGTGGCTTTCCTCGAGGCTTTCCCACGAGGCTTTCCACGAGCTTTCCCACAGGGCTGTCCCACGTGCCACCGTGGTGTGAGTCGATCCTCGGCTTGAAAGTCGAGGCAGTGCAGGGAAAACAGTTTCTCTGGAATGGACTGGAACATCTGGGGGACTCTGGGAATGGTGGCACGACCCTGGAGTTCCTCTCGCCTTTCCTGTGGAGAGCGCCTCCTCTTGAGATGCGACGGAATGCCGGAATTCTTTCCGACCACGCAGGGAAAGGACCCTCCTCGTGAACTAGGAGGCAGAAACGGGCTCCTCTGGATGTGGGTGGACTCTCGTGCTTCCTCTCGAGTTGGAGACGGGGTATGTCGGGGAACTTCTTGAGTTGCAGCAAGGGTGTGCAAGGAGCCTTGGAAGTTCAGAGGTTAGGTGTGATTAGCTCGAGACGCCTCGCGGAAATGGGCCTCATCTCGCCTGGAGGGGAGAACCTCCTGATTTTCTCGAGTTTCGGCAGGTGCTCTCGACTTACGACGGGACCTCCGGACCCGCTCTGGTTGCCTCAGGAAAGGCCAGTCCCCATGCGAGTTGCTCGGGGCCTCTCGTTATTCCTTACCCGTCGATGCCGGGGCCTAAGATCTTGTGTGGAGTAGGTGCCGTAATCTGAGCGTTCCTCTCTAGTGCTGACATCGATCTTGGGGTCCTTCTGGAGTCTCCCCAGGGGAGTCAGTCCTCGTCTCGAGTGGGGGCATGCACGTGCGCTTTCCTCCCTGCTGTAGCAGCAGTGTCACGCTTCCTTCGCGTGGATCAAGGGATCTGTGGTTTTTCCCTCGAGGCTTTCCCACAGGCTTTCCCACAGGGCTGTCCCACGTGCCACCGTGCTGTGAGTCGATCCTCAGCGTGAAAGTCGAAGCAGTGCAGGAAAAGAGTTTTCCCTGGAATGGACTGAGACATCTGGGGGACTCTGGTATGGTGGCACGACCCTGAGTTCATCTCACCTTTCCTGTGGAGAGCGCCTCCCTTGAGATGCGACGGGAATGCGGGAATTCTTTCCTGACCACGCAGTGAAAAGATCCCTCCTCTCGAGCTAGAGGCGGAAAAGGGCTCCTCTGGATGTGGGCGGACTCTCGTGCCTCCTCTCGAGTGGAGACGGGAATGTCGGGGAACTTCTGAGTTGCAGCAAGGGTGTGAAGGACCCTTTGGAAGTTCCAGATGTTAGGTGTGATTAGCCTGGAGACGCCTCAGCGGAAATGGCCTCATCTCGCCTGAGGGGAGAACCTCCTGGATTTTCTCGAGTTGCGGCAGGCGCTCTCGACTTAAGACGGGGACTCAGGGACACGCTCTGGTGGCCTTAGGAAAGGTCAGTCCCCATGCGAGTTGCTCGAGGGCCTCGGGATTCCACTCCCGTCGATGCCGGGCCTAGGACCTTGTGTAGAGTCGGTGTCGGAACCTGAGGATTCCTCTCCAGTGCTGACATGGATCTTGGCGGTACTTCTGGATTCTCCCCATCGGGAGTCAGTCCTCGTCTCGAGTGTGGATATGCCGTGGCTTTCCTCCGAGCTGTAGCAGCAGTGTCGCTCTTCCTTCGCGTGGTTCAAGGGATCTGTGGCTTTCCCTCCAGGCTTTCCCACGAGGCTTTCCCACGAGGCTTTTCCACAGGGCTGTCCTACGTGCCACGTGGTGTGAGTCGATGCCTGCTTGAAAGTCGACGGCAGTGCAGGGAAAACATTTTCCCTGGAATGGACTGAGACATCTGGGGACTCTGGCATGGGGGCACGACCCTGGAGTTCCTCTCGCCTTTCCTGTGGAGAGCGCCTCCTCTTGATATGCGACGGGAACCCAGGAATTCTTTTCAGACCAAGCAGGGAAAGGATCCCTCTTCTCGAAATAGGAGGTGGAAACGGGGCTCCTCTGTATGTGGGCGGGACTCTCGTGCTTCCTCTCGAGTGGAGACGGGTATGTCGGCTAACTTCTTGAGTTGTAGCAAGGGTGTGAAGGACCCTTTGGGAGTTCCAGAGGTTAGGTGTGATTAGCCTCGAGACGCCTCAACGGAAATGGCCTCATCTCGCCTGGAGGGGAGAACCTCCCGGATTTTCTCGAGTTGGGGCAGGTGCTCTTGACTTACGAAGGGGACCTCAGGGAACCGCTCTGGTGGCCTCAGGAAAGGCCAGTCCCCATGCGAGTTGCTCGGGGGCCTCTCGGGATTCCTCCCGCTCGATGCCGGGGCCTAAGATCTTGAGTGTAGTCGGTGCCGGAAGCTGAGCATTCCTCTCCAGTGCTGACATGGATCTTGGGGTACTTCTGGAGTTTCCCCAGGGGAGTCAGTCCTCGTCTCGAGTGGGGGCATGCACGTGCGATTTCCTCCCGAGCTGTAACAGCAGTGTCACGCTACCCTTCACTTGGATCAAGGATCTGTGGCTTTCCCTCGAGGCTTTCCCACGAGGCTTTCCCACAGGGCTGTCCTACGTACCACCGTGGTGTGAGTCGATGCTCAGCTTGAAAGTTTTGGCAGTGCAGGGAAAACACGTTTCCCTGGAATGGCCTGAGACATCTGGGGGACTCTGGGAATGGTGGCACGACCCTGGAGTTCCTCTCGCCTTTCCTGTGGAGAGCGACTCCTCTTGAGATGCGACCGGAACTCCGGGAATTCTTTCCTGACCACGCAGGGAAAGGATCCCTCCTCTCGAGCTAAGAGGCGGAAACGGGGCTCCTCTGGATGTGGGCAGAACTCTCGTGCTTCCTCTCGAGTGGAGACGGGTATGTCGGGGAAGTTCTTGAGTTGCAGCAAGGGTGTGAAGGACCCTTTGGAAGTTCCAGATGTTAGGTGTGATTAGCCTGGAGACGCCTCAGCGGAAATGGGCCTCATCTCGCCTGGAGGGGAGAACCTCCTGGATTTTCTCGAGTTGCGGCAGGTGCTCTCGACTTAAGACGGGGACCTCAGGGACCCGCTCTGGTGGCCTTAGGAAAGGCCAGTCCCCATGCGAGTTGCTCGAGGGCCTCTCGGGATTCCACTCCCGTCGATGCCGGGGCCTAGGACCTTGTGTAGAGTCCGTGCCGGAACCTGAGGATTCCTCTCCAGTGCTGACATGGATCTTGGGGTACTTCTGGATTCTCCCATGGGAGTCAGTCCTCGTCTCGAGTGTGGATATGCACGTGCGCTTTCCTTCCGAGCTGTAGCAGCAGTGTCGCTCTTCCCTTCGCGTGGTTCAAGGGATCTGTGGCTTTCCCTCCAGGCTTTCCCACGTGCTTTCCCACGAGGATTTTCCACAGGGCTCTCCTACGTGCCACCGTGGTGTGAGTCGATGCCTGGCTTGAAAGTCGAGGCAGTGCAGGGAAAACATTTTTCCCTGGAATGGACTGAGACATCTGGGGAACTCTGGGCATGGGGCACGACCCTGGAGTTCCTCTCGCCTTTCCTGTGGAGAGCGCCTCCTCTTGAGATGCGACGGGAACGCCGGGAATTCTTTTCAGACCATGCAGGGAAAGGATCCCTCCTCTCGAACTAGGAGGTGGAAACGGGGCTCCTCTGTATGTGGGCGGGACTCTCGTGCTTCCTCTCGAGTGGAGACGGTTATGTCGGCTAACTTCTTGAGTTGTAGCAAGGGTGTGAAGGACCCTTTGGGAGTTCCAGAGGTTAGGTGTGATTAGCCTCGAGACGCCTCAACGGAAATGGCCTCATCTCGCCTGGAGGGTAGAACCTCCCGGATTTTCTCGTGTTGGGCAGGTGCTCTTGACTTACGAAGGGGACCTCAGGGACCCGCTCTGGTGGTCTCTCAAAAGGCTAGTCCCCATGCGAGTTGCTCGGGGGCCTTTCGGGATTCATCTCCCGTCGATGCCGGGGCCTAAGACCTAGTGTGGGGCCGGTGCCGGAACCTGAGGATTCCTCCCCAGTGCTGACATGGATATTGGGATACTTCTGGAGTCTCCCCAGGGCAGTCAGTCCTCGTCTCGAGTCGGGGCTTGCATGTGCGCTTTCCTCCCGAGCTGTATCAGCAGTGTCACGCTTCCTTTCGCGAGGATCAAGGGATCTGTGGCTTTCCCTCGAGGCTTTCCCACGAGGCTTTCCCACGAGGCTTTCCCACAGGGCTGTCCTACGTACCACCGTGGTGTGAGTCGATGCTCAGCTTGAAAGTTTTGGCAGTGCAGGGAAAACACGTTTCCCTGGAATGGACTGAGACATCTGGGGGACTCTGGGAATGGTGGGACGACCCTGGAGTTCCTCTCGCCTTTCCTGTGGAGAGCGCCTCCTCTTGAAATGCGACGGGAACGCCGAGAATTCTTTCCCGACCACGCAGGGAAAGGATCCCTCCTCTCGAGCTAGGAGGCGGAAACGGGCCTCCTCTGGATGTGGGCGGGACTATCGTGCTTCCTCTAGAGTGGAGACGGGTATCTCGGGGAACTTCTTGAGTTGCAGCAAGGGTGTGAAGGACCCTTTGGAAGTTCCAGAGGTTAGGTGTGATTAGCCTCGAGACGCCTCAGCGGAAATGGCCTCATCTCGCCTGGAGGGGAGAACCTCCAGGATTTTCTCGAGTTGCGGCAGGTGCTCTCTACTTACGACGCGGACCTCAGGGACCCGCTCTGGTGTCCACAAGGAAGGCCAGTCCCCATGCGAGTTGCTCAGGGGCCTCTCGCGATTCCTCTCCCGTCGATCCCGTGGCCAAAAATCTTGTGTGGAGTCGTGCCAGAACCTGAGTATTCCTCTCCAGTACTGACATGGATCTTGGGGTACTTCTGGAGTCTCCCCAGGGGAGTCAGTCCTCGTCTCGAGTGGGGGCATGCACGTGCGCTTTCCTCCCGAGCTTTAGCAGCAGAGTCACGCTTCCTTTCGCGTGGATCAAGGAATCTGTGGCTTTCCCACGAGGCTATCCACGAGGCTTTCCCCACAGGTCTGTCCCACGTGCCACCGTGGTGTGAGGCGATCCTCGGCTTGAAAGTCGAGGCAGTGCAGGGAAAAGAGGTTTCCCTGGAATGGACTGAGATATCTGGGGACTCTGGGAATGGTGGCATGACCCTGGATTCCCTCTCGCCTTTCCTGTGAGAACGCCTCCTCTTGAGATGCGACGGGAACGCCGGGAATTCTTTCCCGAACTCGCAGGGAAAGGATCCCTCCTCTCGAGCTATGAGGTGGAAACGGGGCTCCTCTGGATTGTCGGCGGGACTCTCGTGCTTCCTCTCGAGTGGAGACGGGTATGTCGGGGAACCCTTGGTTTGCATCAAGGACCCTTTTTAATTTCCAGAGTTTTGGTGTGATGAGCCTCCAGACGCCTCAGAGGAAATGGGCCTCATCTCACCTGGACGGGAGAACCTCCTGGATTTTCTAGAGTTGGGCAGGGTCTCTCGAGTTACCACGGGACCTCAAGGACCCACTCTAGTGGCCTCAGGAAAGACCAGTGCCCATGGTAGTTGCAAGGGGGCCTTTCGTGATTCCTCTCCCGTCAATGTCGGGACCTAAGACCTTGTGTGGAGTTGGGGCCGGAACCTGAGGATTGCTCTCCAGTGCTGACATGGATCTTGGGGTACTTCTGGAGTCTCCCCAGGGGAGTCAGACCTCGTGTCGAGTGGGGGCATGCACGTGCGCTTTCCTCCTGAGCTCTAGCAGCAATGTCACCCTTCCTTCGGGTGGATCAAGGGATCTGTGGCTTTCCCTCGAGGCTTTCCGATGAGGTTTTCCCACAGGGCTGTCCCACGTGCCATGGTGGAGTGAGTGGATCCTCGGCTTGAAAGTAGAGGCAGTGCAGGGAAAACAATTTCCTCTGGAATCGACTGAGACATTGGGGGTCCCTTGGAATTGTGGCACGACACTGGGGTTTCTCTCGCCTTTCCTGTTGAGAGCGCCTCTTCTTGAGATGCGACAAGAAAGCCGGGAATTCTTTCCAGACGAAGCAGGAAAGAATCCCTCATCTCGAGCTAGGAGGTGGAAACCAGGCTCCTCTGGATGTGTGCGGACCCTCGTGATTCCTCTCGAGTGGAGACGGGTATGTCGGGGAACTTCTTGAGTTGCAGCAAGCGTGTGAAGGACCCTTTGGAAGTTCCAGAGGTTAGGTGTGATTAGGATCGAGACGCCTGAGCGAAATGGGCCTCATCTCGCCTGAAGGGGAGAACCTCCTGGATTTTCTCTAGTTGTGGCAGGTGCTATCGAGTTACGACAGGGACCTCAGGGAACCGCTCTGGTTGCCTCAAGCAAGGCCAGTCCCCATGCGAGTTGCTAGGGGGCCTCTCAAGTTTCCTCTCCCGTCAATGCCAGGGCCTAAGACCTTGTGTGGAGTTGTGTTCTGAACCTGAGGATTCCTCTCCAGTGCTGACATGCATCTAGGGTACTTCTGGATTCTGCCCTGGGGAGTCATTCCTCGGCTCGAGTGGGGTCATGCACGTGTGATTTCCTTCCCAGAGGTTGCAGCAGTGTGACGCTTCCCTTCGCAAGGAACAAAGGATCTGTGGCTTTCCCACGAGGCTTTCCAACAGGGCTGTCCCACGTGCCACCATGGTGTGAGTCGATCCTCCCGTGAAAATCGAGGCAGTGCAAGAAAAACAGGTTCCTCAGGAATGGACTGAGACATCTGTGGGACTCTTGGAATGGTGGCACGACCCTGGAGTTCCCCTCGCCTTTCCTGTCGAGAGCGCCTCCTCTTGAGATGCGGCGCGCGAATCCTTTCTCGATGAAGCAGGGAAAGGATCCCTCATCTC
>NW_017218477.1:0-11894 GCF_001704415.2 Capra hircus | reverse complement strand
GGTGCTCTCCGTGTGGCGCTGAATCTGGGCGGCCAAGCAACCGCTGGAGGAGCCCTGCAGTTGCCCTTCCCTTCCCTCTGACAGAATTCTCACTGCTGGAGCCTTGGCAGTGTGCAACCCACCAGCCCTAAGCTCTCCTAAGGAGGACTGGACTAAGTGCAAAGGCAAGGCAGGATTGGAGCTGAGGCAAGAAGGCGCCAGTGGCGACTCCCAGGCTCCTGCTGCCTGCTCCTTCCTGGGAGGCAGCCTAAAAGCAAGGCAAGTCTGGGCAAGGCTAGCCCCGGCAGAGCAGCCTCGCGCCAGGAACTCTGCCAGATCGGGGCTCTGAGCAGAGCTAGAGCTCTGCCGTACTGGAGGCGCACTTAGCTCCGTGCAAGCAGGGCTTTCACTTGACGGGGCTGGGCTGCCTCCTCTTCCCCGAGGAGGCTCGCTTCCCTGCTGGCTGTGCACTCGCCTATCGGCGGGGGCGCAGGGCTCCTCCAGCAGGTCTTGCCTCAGGGGCTGCTTCCCCTGAGTTGGGGCTGTGGGCAGGAACCCAGACACGCAGGATCAGGCCCAACCACCTGCACATGTCTCTGCTGGGGAGGAGAGTGCTAGGGAACCTACGTCTGTCATACACTTTCTGGGCACCAAGGAATCAGCCTCCGTGTGTGCGGGCTGAAAACCCCAGCCAGGGGCCCTGGGAGCCTGGTGCTCTCGGTGCGGCGCTGATTCTAGGCGGCCTAGAAACCGCTGGAGGAGCCCTGCAGTTGCCCTTCCCTTCCCTCTGACAGAGCTCTCACTGCTGAAGCCCTTGGCAGTGTGCAACCCACCACCCCTAAGCCCTCCCCAAACGCCTGGCACCTATGTGCAAAGGCAAGGCAGGATTGGAGCTGAGGCAAGGAAGGCACCAGTGGCGTCTCCCAGGCTCGCTCAGACAGCTCCTTCCTGGGGAGGGAGCCTAAAAGCAAGGCAAGTCTGGGCAAGGCGAGCCCCCGGCCGAGCAGCCTCGCGCCAGAAACTCTGCCAGATCGGGGCTCTGAGCAGAGCTAGAGCTCTGCCGTACTGGAGGCGCACTTAGCTCCGTGCAAGCAGGGCTTTCCTCTTGACTGGGCTCGGCTGCCTCCTCTTCTCCCGAGGAGGCTCGCTACACTGCTGGCTGTGCTCTCGCCTATCAGGCGGGCGCGCAGGGCTCCTCCAGCAGGTCTTGCCTCAGGGGCTGCTTCCCCTGAGTTGAGGCTGTGGGCGGGAACCCAGACACGCAGGATAAGGCCCCAACCACCTGCACATGTCTCTGCTGGGGAGGAGAGTGCTAGGGAACCTACGTCTCTCACACACTTTCTAGGCACCCACGGAGTCAGCCTCTGGGAGTGTGGGGATGCAAAACCCAGCCAGGGGCCCTTGGAACCTGGTGCTCTCCGTGCGGAGCTTTGTCTGGGCGGCCAAGGAACCGCTGAAGGAGCCCTGCTGTTGCCCTTCGCTTCCCTCTGACAGAGCTTTCACTGCTGGAGCCCTTGGCAGTGTGCAACCCACCAGCCCCTAAGCCTCCTCAAGGACGCTTGGGACCTAAGTGCAAAGGCAAGGCAGGGGTAGAGCTGAAGCCAGGAAGGCGCCAGTGGCGTTTCCGAGCCTCACACAGCCTGCTCCTTCCTGGGGAGGGAGCCTTAAAGCAAGGCAAGTCTGCGCAAGGCTCGCCTATGGCAGAGCATCTTGGTGCCAGGAACTCTGCCAGATCGGGCCTCTGAACAGAGCTAGAGATCTGCCGTACTGGAGTCGCACTTAGCTTCGTGTAAGCAGGGATTTCAGCTTGACGGGGACTGCTGCCTCCTCTTCCCCCGAGGAGGCTCGCTTCCCTGCTGGCTGTGCACTCGCCTATCAGGCGGGGGCGCAGGGCTCCTCCAGCAGGTCTTGCCTCAGGGGCTGCTTCCCCTGAGTTGAGGCTGTGGGCGGGAACCCAGACACGCAGGATAAGGCCCCAACCACCTGCACATGTCTCTGCTGGGAGGGAGAGTGCTAGGGAACCTACGTCTCTCACACACTTTCTAGGCACCCACGGAGTCAGCCTCTGGGAGTGTGGGGATGCAAAACCCAGCCAGGGGCCCTTGGAACCTGGTGCTCTCCGTGCGGAGCTTTGTCTGGGCGGCCAAGGAACCGCTGAAGGAGCCCTGCTGTTGCCCTTCGCTTCCCTCTGACAGAGCTTTCACTGCTGGAGCCCTTGGCAGTGTGCAACCCACCAGCCCCTAAGCCCTCCTCAAGGACGCTTGGGACCTAAGTGCAAAGGCAAGGCAGGGGTAGAGCTGAAGCCAGGAAGGCGCCAGTGGCGTTTCCGAGCCTCACACAGCCTGCTCCTTTCTGGGGAGGGAGCCTTAAAGCAAGGCAAGTCTGCGCAAGGCGCCTATGGCAGAGCATCTTGGTGCCAGGAACTCTGCCAGATCGGGCCTCTGAACAGAGCTAGAGATCTGCCGTACTGGAGTCGCACTTAGCTTCGTGTAAGCAGGGATTTCAGCTTGACGGGGACTTGCTGCCTCCTCTTCCCCCGAGGAGGCTCGCTTCCCTGCTGGCTGTGCACTCGCCTATCAGGCGGGGGCGCAGGGCTCCTCCAGCAGGTCTTGCCTCAGGGGCTGCTTCCCCTGAGTTGGGGGCTGTGGGCAGGAACCCAGACACGCAGGATCAGGCCCCAAACACCTGCACATGTCTCTGCTGGGGAGGAGAGTGCTAGGGAACCTACGTCTGTCATACACTTTCTGGGCACCCAAGGAATCAGCCTCCGTGTGTGCGGGGCTGAAAACCCCAGCCAGGGGACCTGGGAGCCTGGTGCTCTCCGTGTGGCGCTGAATCTGGGCGGCCAAGCAACCGCTGGAGGAGCCCTGCAGTTGCCCTTCCCTTCCCTCTGACAGAATTCTCACTGCTGGAGCCCTTGGCAGTGTGCAACCCACCAGCCCCTAAGCTCTCCTTAAGGAGGACTGGGACCTAAGTGCAAAGGCAAGGCAGGATTGGAGCTGAGGCAAGAAAGGCGCCAGTGGCGACTCCCAGGCTCCTGCTGCTGCTCCTTCCTGGAGAGGCAGCCTAAAAGCAAGGCAAGTCTGGGCAAGGCTAGCCCCGGCAGAGCAGCCTCGCGCCAGGAACTCTGCCAGATCGGGGCTCTGAGCAGAGCTAGAGCTCTGCCGTACTGGAGGCGCACTTAGCTCCGTGCAAGCAGGGCTTTCAACTTGACGGGGCTGGGCTGCCTCCTCTTCCCCGAGGAGGCTCGCTTCCCTGCTGGCTGTGCACTCGCCTATCAGGCGGGGGCGCAGGGCTCCTCCAGCAGGTCTTGCCTCAGGGGCTGCTTCCCCTGAGTTGGGGCTGTGGGCAGGAACCCAGACACGCAGGATCAGGCCCCAAACACCTGCACATGTCTCTGCTGGGGAGGAGAGTGCTAGGGAACCTACGTCTGTCATACACTTTCTGGGCACCCAAGGAATCAGCCTCCGTGTGTGCGGGGCTGAAAACCCCAGCCAGGGGCCCTGGGAGCCTGGTGCTCTCGGTGCGGCGCTGATTCTAGGCGGCCTAGAAACCGCTGGAGGAGCCCTGCAGTTGCCCTTCCCTTCCCTCTGACAGAGCTCTCACTGCTGAAGCCCTTGGCAGTGTGCAACCCACCCCCCTAAGCCCTCCCAACACGCCTGGCACCTATGTGCAAAGGCAAGGCAGGATTGGAGCTGAGGCAAGGAAGGCACCAGTGGCGTCTCCCAGGCTCGCTCAGACAGCTCCTTCCTGGGGAGGGAGCCTAAAAGCAAGGCAAGTCTGGGCAAGGCGAGCCCCCGGCCGAGCAGCCTCGCGCCAGAAACTCTGCCAGATCGGGGCTCTGAGCAGAGCTAGAGCTCTGCCGTACTGGAGGCGCACTTAGCTCCGTGCAAGCAGGGCTTTCCTCTTGACTGGGCTCGGCTGCCTCCTCTTCTCCCGAGGAGGCTCGCTACACTGCTGGCTGTGCTCTCGCCTATCAGGCGGGCGCGCAGGGCTCCTCCAGCAGGTCTTGCCTCAGGGGCTGCTTCCCCTGAGTTGAGGCTGTGGGCGGGAACCCAGACACGCAGGATAAGGCCCCAACCACCTGCACATGTCTCTGCTGGGGAGGAGAGTGCTAGGGAACCTACGTCTCTCACACACTTTCTAGGCACCCACGGAGTCAGCCTCTGGGAGTGTGGGGATGCAAAACCCAGCCAGGGGCCCTTGGAACCTGGTGCTCTCCGTGCGGAGCTTTGTCTGGGCGGCCAAGGAACCGCTGAAGGAGCCCTGCTGTTGCCCTTCGCTTCCCTCTGACAGAGCTTTCACTGCTGGAGCCCTTGGCAGTGTGCAACCCACCAGCCCCTAAGCCCTCCTCAAGGACGCTTGGGACCTAAGTGCAAAGGCAAGGCAGGGGTAGAGCTGAAGCCAGGAAGGCGCCAGTGGCGTTTCCGAGCCTCACACAGCCTGCTCCTTCCTGGGGAGGGAGCCTTAAAGCAAGGCAAGTCTGCGCAAGGCTCGCCTATGGCAGAGCATCTTGGTGCCAGGAACTCTGCCAGATCGGGCCTCTGAACAGAGCTAGAGATCTGCCGTACTGGAGTCGCACTTAGCTTCGTGTAAGCAGGGATTTCAGCTTGACGGGGACTTGCTGCCTCCTCTTCCCCGAGGAGGCTCGCTTCCCTGCTGGCTGTGCACTCGCCTATCAGGCGGGGCGCAGGGCTCCTCCAGCAGGTCTTGCCTCAGGGGCTGCTTCCCCTGAGTTGGGGCTGTGGGCAGGAACCCAGACACGCAGGATCAGGCCCCAAACACCTGCACATGTCTCTGCTGGGGAGAGGAGTGCTAGGGAACCTACGTCTGTCATACACTTTCTGGGCACCCAAGGAATCAGCCTCCGTGTGCGGGGCTGAAAACCCCAGCCAGGGGACCTGGGAGCCTGGTGCTCTCCGTGTGGCGCTGAATCTGGGCGGCCAAGCAACCGCTGGAGGAGCCCTGCAGTTGCCCTTCCCTTCCCTCTGACAGAATTCTCACTGCTGGAGCCCTTGGCAGTGTGCAACCCACCAGCCCCTAAGCTCTCCTTAAGGAGGACTGGGACCTAAGTGCAAAGGCAAGGCAGGATTGGAGCTGAGGCAAGAAAGGCGCCAGTGGCGACTCCCAGGCTCCTGCTGCCTGCTCCTTCCTGGAGAGGCAGCCTAAAAGCAAGGCAAGTCTGGGCAAGGCTAGCCCCCGGCAGAGCAGCCTCGCGCCAGGAACTCTGCCAGATCGGGGCTCTGAGCAGAGCTAGAGCTCTGCCGTACTGGAGGCGCACTTAGCTCCGTGCAAGCAGGGCTTTCAACTTGACGGGGCTGGGCTGCCTCCTCTTCCCCGAGGAGGCTCGCTTCCCTGCTGGCTGTGCACTCGCCTATCAGGCGGGGCGCAGGGCTCCTCCAGCAGGTCTTGCCTCAGGGGCTGCTTCCCCTGAGTTGGGGCTGTGGGCAGGAACCCAGACACGCAGGATCAGGCCCCAAACACCTGCACATGTCTCTGCTGGGGAGGAGAGTGCTAGGGAACCTACGTCTGTCATACACTTTCTGGGCACCCAAGGAATCAGCCTCCGTGTGTGCGGGGCTGAAAACCCCAGCCAGGGGCCCTGGGAGCCTGGTGCTCTCGGTGCGGCGCTGATTCTAGGCGGCCTAGAAACCGCTGGAGGAGCCCTGCAGTTGCCCTTCCCTTCCCTCTGACAGAGCTCTCACTGCTGAAGCCCTTGGCAGTGTGCAACCCACCACCCCCTAAGCCCTCCCCAACGACGCCTGGCACCTATGTGCAAAGGCAAGGCAGGATTGGAGCTGAGGCAAGGAAGGCACCAGTGCGTCTCCCAGGCTCGCTCAGACAGCTCCTTCCTGGGGAGGGAGCCTAAAAGCAAGGCAAGTCTGGGCAAGGCGAGCCCCCGGGCCGAGCAGCCTCGCGCCAGAAACTCTGCCAGATCGGGGCTCTGAGCAGAGCTAGAGCTCTGCCGTACTGGAGGCGCACTTAGCTCCGTGCAAGCAGGGCTTTCCTCTTGACTGGGCTCGGCTGCCTCCTCTCTCTCCCGAGGAGGCTCGCTACACTGCTGGCTGTGCTCTCGCCTATCAGGCGGGCGCGCAGGGCTCCTCCAGCAGGTCTTGCCTCAGGGGCTGCTTCCCTGAGTTGAGGCTGTGGGCGGGAACCCAGACACGCAGGATAAGGCCCCAACCACCTGCACATGTCTCTGCTGGGGAGGAGAGTGCTAGGGAACCTACGTCTCTCACACACTTTCTAGGCACCCACGGAGTCAGCCTCTGGGAGTGTGGGGATGCAAAACCCAGCCAGGGGCCCTTGGAACCTGGTGCTCTCCGTGCGGAGCTTTGTCTGGGCGGCCAAGGAACCGCTGAAGGAGCCCTGCTGTTGCCCTTCGCTTCCCTCTGACAGAGCTTTCACTGCTGGAGCCCTTGGCAGTGTGCAACCCACCAGCCCCTAAGCCCTCCTCAAGGACGCTTGGGACCTAAGTGCAAAGGCAAGGCAGGGGTAGAGCTGAAGCCAGGAAGGCGCCAGTGGCGTTTCCGAGCCTCACACAGCCTGCTCCTTCCTGGGGAGGGAGCCTTAAAGCAAGGCAAGTCTGCGCAAGGCTCGCCTATGGCAGAGCATCTTGGTGCCAGGAACTCTGCCAGATCGGGCCTCTGAACAGAGCTAGAGATCTGCCGTACTGGAGTCGCACTTAGCTTCGTGTAAGCAGGGATTTCAGCTTGACGGGGACTTGCTGCCTCCTCTTCCCCGAGGAGGCTCGCTTCCCTGCTGGCTGTGCACTCGCCTATCAGGCGGGGGCGCAGGGCTCCTCCAGCAGGTCTTGCCTCAGGGGCTGCTTCCCCTGAGTTGGGGCTGTGGGCAGGAACCCAGACACGCAGGATCAGGCCCCAAACACCTGCACATGTCTCTGCTGGGGAGGAGAGTGCTAGGGAACCTACGTCTGTCATACACTTTCTGGGCACCCAAGGAATCAGCCTCCGTGTGTGCGGGGCTGAAAACCCCAGCCAGGGGACCTGGGAGCCTGGTGCTCTCCGTGTGGCGCTGAATCTGGGCGGCCAAGCAACCGCTGGAGGAGCCCTGCAGTTGCCCTTCCCTTCCCTCTGACAGAATTCTCACTGCTGGAGCCCTTGGCAGTGTGCAACCCACCAGCCCCTAAGCTCTCCTTAAGGAGGACTGGGACCTAAGTGCAAAGGCAAGGCAGGATTGGAGCTGAGGCAAGAAAGGCGCCAGTGGCGACTCCCAGGCTCCTGCTGCCTGCTCCTTCCTGGAGAGGCAGCCTAAAAGCAAGGCAAGTCTGGGCAAGGCTAGCCCCGGCAGAGCAGCCTCGCGCCAGGAACTCTGCCAGATCGGGGCTCTGAGCAGAGCTAGAGCTCTGCCGTACTGGAGGCGCACTTAGCTCCGTGCAAGCAGGGCTTTCAACTTGACGGGGCTGGGCTGCCTCCTCTTCCCCCGAGGAGGCTCGCTTCCCTGCTGGCTGTGCACTCGCCTATCAGGCGCGGGGCGCAGGGCTCCTCCAGCAGGTCTTGCCTCAGGGGCTGCTTCCCCTGAGTTGGGGCTGTGGGCAGGAACCCAGACACGCAGGATCAGGCCCCAAACACCTGCACATGTCTCTGCTGGGGAGGAGAGTGCTAGGGAACCTACGTCTGTCATACACTTTCTGGGCACCAAGGAATCAGCCTCCGTGTGTGCGGGGCTGAAAACCCAGCCAGGGGCCCTGGGAGCCTGGTGCTCTCGGTGCGGCGCTGATCTAGGCGGCCTAGAAACCGCTGGAGGAGCCCTGCAGTTGCCCTTCCCTTCCCTCTGACAGAGCTCTCACTGCTGAAGCCCTTGGCAGTGTGCAACCCACCACCCCCTAAGCCCTCCCCAACGACGCCTGGCACCTATGTGCAAAGGCAAGGCAGGATTGGAGCTGAGGCAAGGAAGGCACCAGTGGCGTCTCCCAGGCTCGCTCAGACAGCTCCTTCCTGGGGAGGGAGCCTAAAAGCAAGGCAAGTCTGGGCAAGGCGAGCCCGGCCGAGCAGCCTCGCGCCAGAAACTCTGCCAGATCGGGGCTCTGAGCAGAGCTAGAGCTCTGCCGTACTGGAGGCCCACTTAGCTCCGTGCAAGCAGGGCTTTCCTCTTGACTGGGCTCGGCTGCCTCCTCTTCTCCCGAGGAGGCTCGCTACACTGCTGGCTGTGCTCTCGCCTATCAGGCGGGGCGCGCAGGGCTCCTCCAGCAGGTCTTGCCTCAGGGGCTGCTTCCCCTGAGTTGAGCTGTGGGCGGGAACCCAGACACGCAGGATAAGGCCCCAACCACCTGCACATGTCTCTGCTGGGGAGGAGAGTGCTAGGGAACCTACGTCTCTCACACACTTTCTAGGCACCCACGGAGTCAGCCTCTGGGAGTGTGGGGATGCAAAACCCAGCCAGGGGCCCTTGGAACCTGGTGCTCTCCGTGCGGAGCTTTGTCTGGGCGGCCAAGGAACCGCTGAAGGAGCCCTGCTGTTGCCCTTCGCTTCCCTCTGACAGAGCTTTCACTGCTGGAGCCCTTGGCAGTGTGCAACCCACCAGCCCCTAAGCCCTCCTCAAGGACGCTTGGGACCTAAGTGCAAAGGCAAGGCAGGGGTAGAGCTGAAGCCAGGAAGGCGCCAGTGGCGTTTCCGAGCCTCACACAGCCTGCCTTCCTGGGGAGGGAGCCTTAAAGCAAGGCAAGTCTGCGCAAGGCTCGCCTATGGCAGAGCATCTTGGTGCCAGGAACTCTGCCAGATCGGGCCTCTGAACAGAGCTAGAGATCTGCCGTACTGGAGTCGCACTTAGCTTCGTGAAGCAGGGATTTCAGCTTGACGGGGACTTGCTGCCTCCTCTTCCCCCGAGGAGGCTCGCTTCCCTGCTGGCTGTGCACTCGCCTATCAGGCGGGGCGCAGGGCTCCTCCAGCAGGTCTTGCCTCAGGGGCTGCTTCCCCTGAGTTGGGGCTGTGGGCAGGAACCCAGACACGCAGGATCAGGCCCCAAACACCTGCACATGTCTCTGCTGGGGAGGAGAGTGCTAGGGAACCTACGTCTGTCATACACTTTCTGGGCACCCAAGGAATCAGCCTCCGTGTGTGCGGGGCTGAAAACCCAGCCAGGGGCCTGGGAGCCTGGTGCTCTCCGTGTGGCGCTGATCTAGGCGGCCAAGCAACCGCTGGAGGAGCCCTGCAGTTGCCCTTCCCTTCCCTCTGACAGAGCTCTCACTGCTGAAGCCCTTGGCAGTGTGCAACCCACCACCCCTAAGCCTCCCCAACGCCTGGCACCTATGTGCAAAGGCAAGGCAGGATTGGAGCTGAGGCAAGGAAGGCACCAGTGGCGTCTCCCAGGCTCGCTCAGACAGCTCCTTCCTGGGGAGGGAGCCTAAAAGCAAGGCAAGTCTGGGCAAGGCGAGCCCCCGGCCGAGCAGCCTCGCGCCAGAACTCTGCCAGATCGGGGCTCTGAGCAGAGCTAGAGCTCTGCCGTACTGGAGGCACTTAGCTCCGTGCAAGCAGGGCTTCCTCTTGACTGGGCTCGGCTGCCTCCTCTTCTCCCGAGGAGGCTCGCTACACTGCTGGCTGTGCTCTCGCCTATCAGGCGGGCGCGCAGGGCTCCTCCAGCAGGTCTTGCCTCAGGGGCTGCTTCCCCTGAGTTGAGGCTGTGGGCGGAACCCAGACACGCAGGATAAGGCCCAACCACCTGCACATGTCTCTGCTGGGGAGGAGAGTGCTAGGGAACCTACGTCTCTCACACACTTTCTAGGCACCCACGGAGTCAGCCTCTGGGAGTGTGGGGATGCAAAACCCAGCCAGGGGCCCTTGGAACCTGGTGCTCTCCGTGCGGAGCTTTGTCTGGGCGGCCAAGGAACCGCTGAAGGAGCCCTGCTGTTGCCCTTCGCTTCCCTCTGACAGAGCTTTCACTGCTGGAGCCCTTGGCAGTGTGCAACCCACCAGCCCCTAAGCCCTCCTCAAGGACGCTTGGGACCTAAGTGCAAAGGCAAGGCAGGGGTAGAGCTGAAGCCAGGAAGGCGCCAGTGGCGTTTCCGAGCCTCACACGAGCCTGCTCCAGCCTGGGTCCTTCCTTAGGGAGCAAGGCAAGCAACTGCGCAAGCTCGCCTATGCAGCAGCAGGCTCGCCTATCAGGCACTCAGCAGATCTTGTCTGTGCCAGGAGCTGCCAGAGATCGGCGCCTCTGAACAGAGCTCACTTGGAGCTTCGTCTAAGCCGATTTCAGCTTGACGGTAAGCAGGGAGGCTTCTCCTCTGACGGGGCTTGCTGGAGGCTCTCTTCCCCCGAGGAGGCTCGCTTCCTGCTGGCTGTGCACTCGCCTATCAGGCGGGGCGCAGGGCTCCTCCAGCAGGTCTTGCCTCAGGGGCTGCTTCCCCTGAGTTGGGGCTGTGGGCAGGAACCCAGACACGCAGGATCAGGCCCCAACACCTGCACATGTCTCTGCTGGGGAGGAGAGTGCTAGGGAACCTACGTCTGTCATACACTTTCTGGGCACCCAAGGAATCAGCCTCCGTGTGTGCGGGGCTGAAAACCCCAGCCAGGGGCCCTGGGAGCCTGGTGCTCTCGTGCGGCGCTGATTCTAGGCGGCCTAGAAACCGCTGGAGGAGCCCTGCAGTTGCCCTTCCCTTCCCTCTGACAGAGCTCTCACTGCTGAAGCCCTTGGCAGTGTGCAACCCACCACCCCCTAAGCCCTCCCCAACGACGCCTGGCACCTATGTGCAAAGGCAAGGCAGGATTGGAGCTGAGGCAAGGAAGGCACCAGTGGCGTCTCCCAGGCTCGCTCAGACAGCTCCTTCCTGGGGAGGGAGCCTAAAAGCAAGGCAAGTCTGGGCAAGGCGAGCCCCCGGCCGAGCAGCCTCGCGCCAGAAACTCTGCCAGATCGGGGCTCTGAGCAGAGCTAGAGCTCTGCCGTACTGGAGGCCCACTTAGCTCCGTGCAAGCAGGGCTTTCCTCTTGACTGGGCTCGGCTGCCTCCTCTTCTCCCGAGGAGGCTCGCTACACTGCTGGCTGTGCTCTCGCCTATCAGGCGGGCGCGCAGGGCTCCTCCAGCAGGTCTTGCCTCAGGGGCTGCTTCCCCTGAGTTGAGGCTGTGGGCGGGAACCCAGACACGCAGGATAAGGCCCCAACCACCTGCACATGTCTCTGCTGGGGAGGAGAGTGCTAGGGAACCTACGTCTCTCACACACTTTCTAGGCACCCACGGAGTCAGCCTCTGGGAGTGTGGGGATGCAAAACCCAGCCAGGGGCCCTTGGAACCTGGTGCTCTCCGTGCGGAGCTTTGTCTGGGCGGCCAAGGAACCGCTGAAGGAGCCCTGCTGTTGCCCTTCGCTTCCCTCTGACAGAGCTTTCACTGCTGGAGCCCTTGGCAGTGTGCAACCCACCAGCCCCTAAGCCCTCCTCAAGGACGCTTGGGACCTAAGTGCAAAGGCAAGGCAGGGGTAGAGCTGAAGCCAGGAAGGCGCCAGTGGCGTTTCCGAGCCTCACACAGCCTGCTCCTTCCTGGGGAGGGAGCCTTAAAGCAAGGCAAGTCTGCGCAAGGCTCGCCTATGGCAGAGCATCTTGGTGCCAGGAACTCTGCCAGATCGGGCCTCTGAACAGAGCTAGAGATCTGCCGTACTGGAGTCGCACTTAGCTTCGTGTAAGCAGGGATTTCAGCTTGACGGGGACTTGCTGCCTCCTCTTCCCCCGAGGAGGCTCGCTTCCCTGCTGGCTGTGCACTCGCCTATCAGGCGGGGGCGCAGGGCTCCTCCAGCAGGTCTTGCCTCAGGGGCTGCTTCCCCTGAGTTGGGGCTGTGGGCAGGAACCCAGACACGCAGGATCAGGCCCCAAACACCTGCACATGTCTCTGCTGGGGAGGAGAGTGCTAGGGAACCTACGTCTGTCATACACTTTCTGGGCACCCAAGGAATCAGCCTCCGTGTGTGCGGG
>NW_017218476.1:0-11895 GCF_001704415.2 Capra hircus | reverse complement strand
GTGCTTCCACTCGAGTGGAGACGGGTATGTCGGGGAACTTCTTGAGTTGCACCAAGGGTGTGAATGACCTTTGGAAATTCCAGAGGTTTAGGTGTAATTAGCCTGGGGTTCGCCTCAGAGGAAATGGGCCTCATCTCCCCTGGAGGGGAGAACCTCCTGCATTTCTCGAGTTGGTGCATGTGCTCTCGACTTACGACGGGGACCTCAGGGACCCGCTTTGGTGCCCAGAAAGGCCAGTCCCCATGCGAGTTGCTCGGGGCCTCTCGGATTCCTCTCCGTCGATGCCGGGGCCTAAGACCTTGTTTGGAGTCGGTGCTTTCATCTCCAGTGCTGACGTGGATCTTGGGTACTTCTGGAGTCTCCCCAGGGGAATCAGTCCTCGTCTCGAGTTGGGGCATGCACGTGCGCTTTCCTCCCGAGCTGTAGCAGCAGTGTCACACTTCCCTTCGGGTTGATCAAAGCAACTGGGGCTTTCCCTCGAGGCTTTCCCATGAGGCTTTCCCTCGAGGCTTTCCCACAGGGCTGTCCCACGTGCCACCGTGGTGTGAGTCGATCCTTGGCTTGAAAGTCGAGGCAGTGCAGGGAAAACAGGTTTCCCTGGAATGGACTGAGACATCTGGGGGACTCTGGGAATGGTGGCACGACCCTGGAGTTCCTCTCTCCTTTCCTGTGGAGAGCGCCTCCTCTTGAGATGCGACGGGAACGCCGGGAATTCTTTCCCGACCACACAGGGAAAGATCCTTCCTCTCGAGCTATGAGGCGGAAACGGGGCTCCTCTGGATGTGGGCGGGACTCTCGTGCTTCCTCTCGGAGTGGAGACGGGTATGTCGGGGAACTTCTTGAGTTGCAGCAAGGATGTGAAGGACGTTTTGGAAGTTCCAGAGGTTAGGTGTGATTAGCCTGGGGACGCCACAGAGGAAACGGGCCTCATCTCGCCTGGAGGGGAGAACCTCCTGGATTTTCTCGAGTTTGCGGCAGTTGCTCTCGACTTATGCCGGGGACCTCAGGGACCCGCTCTGATGTCCTCAGGAAAGGCCAGTCCCCATGCTAGTTGCTCGGGGCCTCTCGGGATTCTTCTCCCGTCGATGCCGGGGCCTAAAACCTTGTTTGGAGTTGGTGACGGAATGTGAGAATTCTTCTCCAGTGCTGACGTGGATCTCGGGCTACTTCTGGAGTCTCCCCAGGGGAGTCAGTCCTCGTCTCGAGTGGGGCATGCACGTGCGCTTTCCTCCCGAGCTGTAGCAGCAGTGTCTCGCTTCCCTTCGCGTGAATCAAAGCAACTGTGGCATCCCTTGAGGCTTTCCCACGAGGCTTTCTCTCGAGGCTTTCCCACGAGGCTTTCCCACAGGGCTGTCCCACGTGCCACCGTGGTGTGAGTCCATCCTCGGCTTGAAAGTAGAGGCAGTGCAGGGAAAACAGGTTTCCCTGGAATGGACTGAGACATCTGGGGGACTCAAGGAATGGTGGTACGACCCTGGAGTTCCTCTCGCCTTTCCTGTGGAGATCGCCTCCTCTTGAGATGCGCCGGGAACACTGGTAACTCTTTCCCGATCACTGAGGGAAAGGATCCCTCCTCTCGAGCTAGGAGGCGGAAACGGGGCTCCTCTGAATTTGGGCGGGACTCTCGTGCTTCCTCTCGAATGGAGACGGGTATGTTGGGGATCTCCTTGAGTTGCAGCAAGGGTGTGAAGGACCCTTTGTAAGTTCCAGAGGTTAGGTGTGATTAGCCTTGAGACACCTCAGCGGAAATGTTCCTCATCTCGCCTGGAAGGGAGAACTTCCTGGATTTTCTCAAGTTGCAGCAGGTGCTACGGACTTAGGACGGGGAACTCAGGGACCCGCTCTGGTGGCCTCAGGAAAGCCCAGTCCCCATGCGAGTTGCTCGGGCGCATCTCGGGAATCCTCTCCCATTGGTGCCGGGGCCTAAGACCTTGTGTGGAGTCGGTGCCTGAAACTGAGGATTCCTCTCCAGTGCTGACATGGATCTTGGAGTACTTCTGGAGTCTCCCCAGGGGAGTCAGTCTTTTTCTCGAGTGGGGGCATGCACGTGCGCTTTCCTCCCGAGCTGCAGCAGCAGTGTCACGGTTCCCTTCGCGTGGATCAAGGGATCTGTGGCTTTCCCTAGAGGCTTTCCCAAAGGGCTGTCCCACGTGCCACCGTGGTGTGAGTAGATCCTCGTCCTGAAATTCGAGGCAGTGTAGGGAAACAGGTTTCCCTGGAATGGACTGAGATATCTGGGGCACTCTGGGAATGGTGGCACGACCCTGGAGTTCCGCTCGCCTTTCCTGTGGAGAGCGCCTCCTCTTGAGATGCGACGGGAACGCCGGGAATTCTTTCCCGACCATGCAGTGAAAGGATCCCTCCTCTCGAGCTAGTAGGCGGAAACGGGGTTCCTCTAGATGTGGGCGGGACTCTCGTGCTTCCTCTCGAGTGGAGACGGGTATGTCGACGAACTTCTTTAGTTTTAGCAAGTGTGTGAAGGACCCTTTGGAAGTTCCAGAGGTTTGGTGTGATTAGCCTCGAGACGCCTCAGTTAAATGGGCCTCATCTCGCCTGGAAGGGAGAACGTCCTGGATTTTCTCTAGTTGCGGCAGGTGCTCTTGACTTTCGGCGGGGACATCAGGAACCCGCTGGTGGCCTCAGGAAAGGCAGGTGCCCATACGAGATGCTAGGGGGCATCTCGGGATTCCTCTCCCCTGATGCCGGGGCCTAAGACCTTGTGTGGAGTCGCTGCCGGAACCTGAGGATTCCTCTCCAGGGCTGACATGGATCTTGGGGTACTTATGGAGTCTCACCAGGGGAGTCAGTCCTCGTCTCGAGTGTGGGTATGCAAGTGCGCTTTCCTCCCGAGCTGTAGCAGCAGTGTCACGCTTCCCTTCGATTGGATCAAGGGATCTGTGGCTTTCCCTCGAGGCTTTCCAATGAGGTTTTCCCACCAGGCTTTCCCACCAGGCTTTCCCACAGGGCTGTCCCACGTGCCACCGTGATGTGAGTCGATCCTCGGCTTGAACGTTGAGGCAGTGCAGGGAAAACAGGTTTCCCTGGAATGGACTGAGACATCTGGAAGGCTCTGGGAATGGTGGCACGACCCTGGAGTTCCTCTCTCCTTTCCTGTGGAGAGCGCCTCCTCTTGAGATGCGACGGGAACCCCGGAAATTCTTTCCCGACCACGCAGGGAAAGATCCCTTCTCTCGAGCTATGAGGCAGAAACGGGGCTCCTCTGGATGTGGGCGGGACTCTCGTGCTTCCACTCGAGTGGAGACGGGTATGTCGGGGAACTTCTTGAGTTGCAGCAAGGGTGTGAAGGACCCTTTGGAAGTTCCAGAGGTTAGGTGTGAGTAGCCTCGAGACACCTCAGCGGAAATGGGCCTCATCTCGCCTGGAGGGGAGAACCTCCTGGATTTTCTCGAGTTGCGGCAGGTGCTCTCCACTTACGATGGGGACCTCAGGGACCCACTTTGGTGGCCTTAGGAAAGGCCAGTCCCCATGCGAATTGCTCGGGGGCCTCTCGGGATTCCTCTCCCGTCCATGCCGGGGCCTAAGACCTTGTGTGGAGTCGGTGCCGGAACCTGAGGATTCCTCTCCAGTGCTGACATGGAACTTGAGGTACTTCTGGAGTCTCCCCAGGGGAGTCAGTCCTCGTCTCGAGTGGGGGCATGCACGTGCGCTTTCCTCCCGAGCTGTAGCAGCAGTGTCACGCTTCCCTTCGCTTGGATCAAGGGATCTGTGGCTTTCCCTCGAGGCTTTCCCATGAGGCTTTCCCACGAGGCTTTCCCACAGGGTTGTCCCACGTGCCACCATGGTGTGAGTCGATCCTCGGCTTGAAAGTCGAGGCAGTGCAGGGAAAACAGGTTTCCCTGTAATAGACTGAGACATCTGGGGGACTCTGGGAATGTTGGCATGACCCTGGAGTTCCTCTCGGCTTTCCTGTGGAGAGCGCCTCCTCTTGAGATGCGACGGAACCGCCGGGAATTCTTTCCCGACGACGCAGGGAAAGGAACCCTCTTCTCGAGCTAGGAGGCGGAAACGGGGCTCCTCTGGATTAGGCGAGACTCTCGTGCTTCCTCTTGATGGGAGACGGGTATGTCGGGGAACTTCTTGAGTTGCAGCAAGGGTGTGAAGGACCCTTTGGAAGTTCCAGAGGTTAGGTGTGATTAGCCTGGGGAAGCCTCAGAGGAAATGGGCCTCATCTCCCCTGGAGGGGAGAACCTCCTGCAGTATCTCGAGTTGGCGCAGGTGTTCTGGCGTTACGACGGGGACCTCAGGGACCCGCTCTGGTGGCCTCAGGAAAGGCCAGTCCCCATGCGAGTTGCTCGAGGGCCTCTCGGGATTCCTCTCCCGTCGATGCCGGGGCCTACGACCTTGTGTGGAGTCGGTGCCGGAACCTGAGGATTCCTCTCCAGTGCTGACATGGATCTTGGGGTACTTCTGGAGTCTCCACAGGGGAGTCAGTCCTCGTCCCGAGTAAGGGCATGCACGTGAACTTTCCTCCCGAGCTGTAGCAGCAGTGTCACGCTCCTCGTCGCGTGGATCAAGGGATCTGTGGCTTTCCCTCGAGGGTTTCCGACGAGACTTTCCCAGGAGGATTTCCCACAGGACTGTCCCACGTGCCACCGTCGTGTGAGTCAATCCTCGGCTTGAAAGTCGAGGCAGTGCAGGGAAAACAGGTTTCCCTGGAATGGACTGAGACATCTGGGGGACTCTTGGAATGGTGGAACGACCCTGGAGTTCCTCACGCCTTTCCTGTGTAAAGCGTCCCCTTTTGAGATGCAACGGGAACGCCGAGAATTCTTTTCCGACCACGCAGGGAAAGGATCCCTCCTCTCGAGCTATGAGGCGGAAACGGGGCTCCTCTGGATGTGGGCGGGACTCTCGTGCTTCCTCTCGAGTGGAGACGGGTATGTCGGGGATCTTCTTGTGTTGCAGCAAGGGTGTGAAGGTCGTTTTGGAAGTTCCAGAGTTTAGGTGTGATTAGCCTGGGGACGCCTCAGAGGAAATGGGCCTCATCTCGCCTGAAGAGGAGAACCTCCTGGAATTTCTCGAGTTGCGGCAGGTGCTCTCGACTTATGACGGGGATCTCAGGGACCCGCTCTGATATCCTCAAGAAAGGCCAGTCCCCATGCTAGTTACTCGGGGCCTCTCCGGATTCCTCTCCCGACGATGCCGGGGCCTAAGACCTTGTTTGGAGTCGGTGCCAGAACGTGAGGATTCCTCTCCAGTGCTGACGTGGATCTTGGGGTACTTCTGGAGTCTCCCCAGGGGAGTCAGTCCTCGTCTCGAGTGGGGGCTTGCACGTGCGCTTTCCTCCCGAGCTGTAGCAGCAGTGTCACACTTCCCTTCGGTTTGATCAAAGCAACTGTGGCTTTCCCTCGAGGCTTTCCCACGAGGCTTTCCCTCGAGTCTTTCCCACAGGGCTGTCCCACGTGCCACCGTGGTGTGAGTCGATCCTCGGCTTGAAAGTCGAGGCAGTGCAGGGTAAACAGGTTTCCCTGGAATGCACTGAGACATCTGGGGGACTCTGGGAATGGTGGCACGACCCTGGAGTTCCTCTCTCCTTTCCTGTGGAGAGCGCCTCCTCTTGAGATGCGATGGGAACGCCAGGAATTCTTTCCCGACCACACAGGGAAAGATCCCTCCTCTCGAGCTATGAGGCGGAAACGGGGCTCCTCTGGATGTGGGCGGGACTCTCGTGCTTCCTCTCGAGTGGAGACGGGTATGTCGGGGAACTTCTTGAGTTGTAGCAAGGGTGTGAAGGACCCTTTGGAAGTTCCAGAGGTTAGGTTTAATTAGCCTGGGGACGCCTCAGAGGAAATGGGCCTCATCTCCCCTGGAGGGGAGAACCTCCTGCATTTTCTTGAGTTGGTGCAGGTGCTCTCGACTTACGACGGGGTCCTCAGGGACCCGCTCTCGTGGCCTCAGGAAAGGCCAGTCCCCATGCGAGTTGCTCGGGGGCCTCTCGGGATTTCTCTCCCGTCGATGCCGGGGCCTAAGACCTTGTGTGGAGTCGGTGCCGGAACCTGAGGATTCCTCTCCAGTGCTGACATAGATCTTGGGGTACTTCTGGAGTCTCCCCAGGGGAGTCAGTCCTCGTCTCGAGTGGGGGCATGCAGGTGCGCTTTCCTCCTGAGCTGTAGCAGCAGTGTCAGGCTTCTCTTCGCATGGATCAAGGGATCTGTGGCTTTCCCTCAAGGATTTCCCAAAGGGCTGTCCCACGTGCCACCGTGGTGTGAGTGGATCCTCGTCCTGAAATTCGAGGCAGTGTAGGGAAACAGGTTTCCCTGGAATGGACTGAGAC
The DNA here is from genome assembly GCF_001704415.2 of Capra hircus. Taxonomy (NCBI): domain Eukaryota; kingdom Metazoa; phylum Chordata; class Mammalia; order Artiodactyla; family Bovidae; genus Capra; species Capra hircus. The sequence continues at coordinate 5,600 of NW_017218476.1, read as the reverse complement.
ATCTGGGGGACTCTGGGAATTGTGGCACGACCCTGGAGTTCCGCTCGCCTTTCCTGTGGAGAGTGCCTCCTCTTGAGATGCGACGGGAACGCCGGGAATTCTTTCCCGACCAATCAGGCAAAGGATACCTCCTCTCGTGCTAGGAGGCGGAAACGGGGTTCCTCTAGATGTGGGCGGGACTCTCGTGCTTCCTCTCGAGTGAAGACGGGTATGTCGGCGAACTTCTTTAGTTTTAGCAAGTGTGTGAAGGGCCCTTTGGAAGTTCCAGAGGTTTGGTGTGATTAGCCTCGAGATGCCTCAGCGGAAAGGGCCTCATCTCGCCTGGAAGGGAGAACCTCCTGGATTTTCTCGAGTTGCGGCAGGTGCTCTCGACTTACAACGGGGACATCAGGATCCCGCTCTGGTGGCCTCAGGAAAGGCAGGTCCCCATACGAGTTGCTCGGGGGCCTCTCGGGATTCCTCTCCCCTCGATGCCGGGGCCTAAGTCCTTGTGTGGAGTCTGTGCCGGAACCTGAGGATTCCTCTCCAGTGCTGACATGGTCTTTGGGTACTTCTGGAGTCTCCCCAGGGGAGTCAGTCCTCGTCTCGAGTGGGGGCATGCACGTGCGCAATCCTCCCGAGCTGTAGCAGCATTGTCACACTTCCCTTTGCGTGGATCTAGGGATCTGTGGCTTTTCCTCGAGGCTTTCCCACGAGGCTTTCCCACAGGGCTGTCCCACGTGCCACCGTGGTGTGAGTGGATACTCGGCTTGAAAGTCGAGGCAATGCAGGGAAAATAGGTTTCCCTGGAATAGACTGAGAAATCTGTGGCACTCAGGGAATGGTGTCACGACCCTGGAGATCCCCTCGTGTTTCCTGTGGAGAGCGCCTCCTCTTGAGATGCGACCGGAACACCGGGAATTCTTTCCCGACAACGCAGGGAAAGGATTCCACCTCTCGAGCTATGAGGCGGAAACGGGGCTTCTCTGGATGTGGGCAGGACTCTCGTGCTTCCTCTCGAGTGGAGACGGGTACGTCGGGAAACTTCTTGAGTTGCAGCAAGGGTGTGAAGGACCCTTTGGAAATTCCAGAGGCCAGGTTGATTAGCCTCGAGACGCCTCCGCGGAAATGGGCTTCATCTCGCCTGGAGGGGAGAACCTCCTGGATTTTCTCGAGTTGCCACAGGTGCTCTCGACTTAAGACGAGGACCTCAGGGACCCGCTCTGGTGGCCTCAGGAAAGGCCAGTCCCCATGCGAGTTGCACGGGGGCCTCTCGGGATTCCTCTCCCGTCGATGCCGGGGCCTAAGACGTTGTGTGGAGACGGTGCCGGAACCTGAAAATTCCTCTCCAGTGCTGACATGGATCTTGGGGTACTTCTGGAGTCTCCACCGGGGATTCAGTCCTCGTCTCGACTTAGGGTCATGCACGTGCACTTTCCTCCCGAGCTGTAGCAGCAGTGTCATGCTTCCCTTCGCGTGGATGAAGAAATCTGTGGCTTTCATCGAGGTTTTTGCAGGAGGCTTTCCCGACGAGGCTTTCCCACAGGGCTGTCCCACGTGCCACCGTGGTGTGAGTCGATCCTTGGCTTGAAAGTCGAGGCAGTGCAGGGAAAACTGGTTTCCCTGGAATGGACTGAGACATCTGGGGGACTCTGGGTATGGTGGCTCGACCCGTGGAATTCCTCTCGCCTTTCCTGTGGAGAGCGCCTCCTCTTGAGATGCGACGGGAAACGCCGGGAATTCTTTCCGGAACACGCAGGGAAAGGATCCCTCCTCTCGAGCTAGGAGGCGGAAACGGGGCTCCTCTGGATGTCGGCGGGAGCTCTCGAGCTTTCTCTCAAGTGGAGACGGTTATGTCGGGGAACTTCTTGAGTTGCAACAAGTGGGTGATGTACCCTTTGGAAGTTCCAGACGTTAGGTGTGATTAGCCTCGAGAGGCCTCATTGGAAATGGGCCTCATCTCGCCTGGAGGGGAGAACCTTCTGGATTTTCTCGAGTTGCGGCAGTTTCTCTCTACTTACGACGGGGACCTCAGGGACCATGCTCTGGTGGCCTCAGGAAAGGCCATTCCCCATGCGAGTTGCTCGGGGCCTCTCGGGATTCCTCTCCCTGTCGATGCCGGGGCCTAAGACCTTGTGTGGACTCGGTGCCGGAACCTGAGGATTCCTCTCCAGTCCTGACATGGATCTTGGGGTACGTCCTGGAGTCTCCCCTGGGGAGTCAGTCCTCGTCTCGAGTGGGGGCATGCACGTGCGCTTTCCTCCCCAGCTGTAGCAGCAGTGTCAGGCTTCCCTTCGCGTGGATCAAGGGATCTGTGGCTTTCCCTCGAGGCTTTCCCACGAGGCTTTCCCTCGAGTCTTTCCCACAAAGCTGTCCCACGTGCCACCGTGGTGAGAGTCGATCCTCGGCTTGAAAGTCGAGGCAGTGCAGGGAAAAAAGGTTTCCCTGGAATGGACTGAGACATCTGAGGGACTCTGGGAATGGTGGCACGACCCTAGAGTTCCTCTCGCCTTTCCTGTGGACAGCGCCTCTTCTTGAGATGCGACGGAAACGCCGGGAATTCTTTCCCGAACACGAAGGGAAAGGATCCCTCCTCTCGAGCTAGGAGGCGGAAACGGGGCTCCTCTGGATGTGGGCCGGACTCTCGTGCTTCCTCTCGAGTGGAGATGGGTATGTCGGGGAACTTCTTGAGTTGCAGCAAGGGTGTGAAGGACCCTTTGGAATTCCAGAGGTTAGGTGTGATTAGCCTCGAGACGCCTCACTGGAAATGGGCCTCATCTCGCCTGGAAGGGAGAACCTCCTGGATTTTCTCGAGTTGCGGCAGGTGCTCTCGACTTACGACGGGGACCTCTGGGACCCGCTCTGGTGGCCTCAGGAAAGGCCCGTCCCCATGCGAGTTGCATGGGGGCCTCTCGGGATTCCTCTCCCGTCGAAGCCGGGGCCTAAGACCTTGTGTAGAGTCGGTGCCGGAACCGGAGGATTCCACTCCAGTGCTGACATGGTTCCTGGGGTACTTTTGGAGTCTCCCCAAGGGAGTCATTCCTCGTCTCGAGTAGGGGCATGCACGTGCGCTTTCCTCCCGAGCTGTAGCTGTAGTGTGACGCTTCCCTTCGCGTGGATGAAGGAATCTGAGGCTTTCCCTGGAGTCTTTCCCACGAGGCTTTCCCCCGAGGCTTTCCCAAAGGGCTGTCCAACGTGCCACCGTGGTGTGAGTCGATCCTCGGCTTTGAAAGTCGAGGCAGTGCAAGGAAAACACGTTTCCCTGGAGTGGACTGAGACATCTGGGGGACTCAAGGGAATGGTGGCACGACCCTGGAGTTCCTCTCGCCTTTCCTGTAGAGAGCGCCCCCTCTTGAGCTGCGATGGGAAGGCCAGGAATTCTTTCCCCGAACACGCAGGAAAAGGAACCCTCCTCTCGAGCTAGGAGGCGGAAACGGGGCTCCTCTGGATGTGGGCAGGACTCTCGTGCTTCCTCTCGAGTCGAGACGGGTATGTCGGGGAACTTCTTGAGTTGCCAGCAAGGGTGTGAAGGACCCTTTTGGAAGTTCCAGAGGTTAGGTGTGATTAGCCTCGAGATGCTTCAGCGGAAATGGGCCTCATCTCGCCTGGAGGGGGAGAACTTCCTGGATTTTCTCGAGCTGCGGCAGGTGCTCTCGACTTACAACAGGGACCTCAGGGACCCGCTCTGGTGGCCTCAGGAAAGGCCAGTCCCCATGCGAGTTGTTCGGGTGCCTCTCGGTATTCCTCTCCCGTCAATGCCGGGACCTAAGACCTTGTGTGGAGTCGGTGCCAGAACTTGAGGATTCCTCTCCAGTGCTGACATGGTTTTGGGGTACTTCTGGAGTCTCCCCAGGGCAGTCAGTTCTTGTCTCGAGTGGGGGCATGCACGTGCGCTTTCCTCCCTAGCTGTAGCAGCAATGTCGCGCTTCCCTTCGAGTGGATCGAGGGATCAGTGGCTTTCCCTCTAGGCTTTCCCAGGAGGCATTTCCAGGAGGCTTTCCCACAGGACTGTCCCAAGTGCCACCGTGGTGTGAGTCGATCCTCGGCTTGAAAGTCGAGGCAGTGCAAGGAAAACAGTTTTCCCTGGAATGGACTGAGACATCCGGGGGAATCTGGGAATGGTGGCACGACCCTGGAGTTCCTCTCGCCTTTCCTGTGGAGAGTGCCTTCACTTCAGATGTGACAGGAATGCGGGAATTCTTTCCCGCACACGCAGGGAAAGATCCCTTCTCTCGAGCTTTGAGGCGGAATCGGGGCTCCTCTGGATGTGGGCAGGATTCTCGTGCTTCCTCTCGAGTGGAGACGGGTATGTCGGGGAACTTATTGAGTTGCCGCAAGGGTGTGAAGGACCCTTTGGAAGTTCCAGAAGATAGACGTGATTAGCCTCGAGACGCCTCAGCGGAAATGGGCCTCATCTCACCTGGAGGGGAGAACCTCCTGGATTTTCTCGAGTTGCAGAAAGTGCTCTCGACTTTCGACGGGGACCACAGGGTCCCGCTCTGGTGGCCTCAGGAAAGGCCAGTCCCCATTGCGAGTTGCTCGGGGCCTCTCGGGATTCCTCTCCCGTCGATGCCGGGGCCTAAGACCTCGTGACGAGTTGGTGCCGGTACCTGAGCATTCCTCTCCAAGCTGACATGGATCTTGGGGTACTTCTGGAGTCTCCCCAGGGGAGTCAGTCCTCGTCTCGAGTGGCGGCATGCAGTTCGATTCCCTCCCGAGCTGTAGCAGCAGTGTCACGCTTCCCGTCGAGTGGATCAAGGGACCTGTGGCTTTCCCTCGAGGCTTTCCCACTAGGCTTTTCCCACGAGGCTTTCCCAAGGGTCTGTCCCACGTGCCACCGTGGTGTGAGTCGATCCTCGGCTTGAAATTCGAGGCAGTTCAGGGAGAACATGTTTCCCTGGAATGGACTGAGATATCTGGGGGTCTCTGGGAATGGTGACATGAACCTGGAGTTCCTCTCGCCTTTCATGTGGAGAGAACATCCTCCTGAGATGCGACTGGAATGCCGGGAATTCTTTCAAGACCACGCAGGGAATGGTCCCTTCCTCTCGAGCTAGGAGCGGAATCGGGGCTCCTCTGGATGTGGGCGGGACTCTCGTGCTTCCCCTCGAGTGGAGACGGTATGTCGGGGAAATTCTTGAGTTTGCAGCAAGGGGGTAAAGGACCTTTGGAATTTCCAGAGGTTAGGTGTGATTAGCCTCGAGACGGCGGAGCGGAAATGGCCTCGTCTCTCCTGGAGAGGAGAACCTCCTGGATTTTCTCGAGTTGCAGCAGGTGCTCTCGACTTACCTTGGGGACATCCGGGACCCGCTCTGGTGGCCTCAGGAAAGGCCAGTCCCCATGCGAGTTGCTCGGGGGCCTTTTGGGATTCCTCTCCCTTCGATGCCAGGCCTAAGACCTTGTGTGGAGTCGGTACCGAAACCTGAGGATTCCTCTCCAGTGCTGACATGGATCTTGGGGTACTTCTGCAGTCTCCCCAGGGGAGTCAGTCCTTGTCTCGAGTGGGGGCATGCACGTGCGCTTTCCTCCCGAGCTGTAGCAGCAGTTTCGCTTTCCCCCTGGCGTGGATCAAGGGATCTGGCTGAGCTTTCCCGAGCTTTCCACAGAGGAGGCTTTCCCAC